>NW_018164862.1:208875-219286 GCF_001263595.1 Phalaenopsis equestris
TCCTGCTGACGTTCTATCATTCCAACCACCGCAGCTTTTTCCTTCCCGCTGCCAATCACCGACCTGCCCTCATCTAGCCACCGCAAACCCTCAACTTCTTCCCCCGCAGATGTCCAACATTTCCCCAACCGCCTCCAACCCACTTTCCATCCTCCAAACCGATTGTCCAGCCACGTAGCCTGCTGTTCTGCAGACAAACCCGTCGGCCAACACATCATCTTTGCTGCCACAACCACTGCTAGCCAACCCCTACCGCCCTTGGGACACAATTTCGAGGTGTTCGTTTCGTTACTTTAGGTTTGAGTAATGTTATTTTCAGTTTGTGTTTATTTTCTCATTAATAAAAGTTACTTTTGTGGTTTGGGTTTCTCCCCCGCTATCAATTCATTTATTAAAATAATGTGTTGCAAGAGTAAACCAAAATACTAGAATTTTAACACCATCGATGATGCAAAAATAAAGTAAATTTGAATAAATTAAAAAGAAACCCATACAACAAAAAATCAATGAAGAATTAAACTTTTCATCGCAAATTAAATTCTAATTGTATTAATATTGAATAAAATATTTTTTATAAGAATTTAAACAAAAAGAAAAAGAGTTCACTAAATGAAGAAAATTTAGGCCTCATTGTCGATACAACAAGATAACTTACCTCAAAATTAGATAGTTATACTAGTAACATACTCGAAAGCTTCACATACACATACGATTGAAAATTATAATAAAAACTTTTATCAAATCAAAACTACCTTATTACATGCCTCAAGTATTTTATTTAAGGAATTCTCAACCCTACGATAGTAAATAGATCTAGCATAAAATGAGCCCACTTTAATTCAAAACTCACTTCCCAGTTATCCACGGACAAGTAATGAAGCCAAAAATCAATGAAAACCGCACAAAAGGCAGAACAACCTGCAAATAAAATTTTTCAAGCTCCGTTTAAGTTATCAACCCTGGAGATACAGTAGCTATAGTAGCTGCAGGGAACAGGGATCTCATTAAGCAATAAATAAAAATTCTTTTATTCAGATTCCAGAAATTAAACTCAAAAACAGACAACTTATAGCGCAGCTTTTGAATCAACAATCAACCACTGCCAAACTAGCCCAAGAAATTCAGCTTAATTTCCATCCTAAATATAAAGCCTCCTCATATAAAAAACACAACTTAAATGATGGTTTTATATAGAAAGTATTACACCTGCATTGCAAAATGAATCTTACAGGGATTAGAACCAATGATGTATATTTGAGATGTCGGCAACCTAAAAATTGCTCCAAGTCAAGCTTCATATTAGGATCTTAATATGCGATTGGCAATGAACAAAGTGTCCACATAACCCCCTGACTCTTTGAGTGGGTAGTTTTAGTCTCATAGTTTATAAAAATCTCAATTTATTCCCCAATTTTTTTTTAATACAAGTTAAAATAGTTCAAACAAAGTACTATTTCTGAGCTAATTTAAAGAGTTTGAGGATTAATACGATAGTTTTATAGAATCTGGGAGTAAAATGGCCTCATGTAACCAGTCGTCAAATGACTAACTTAGCAATTTACTCGATTGGTAATGCATCCTTAGCTTCTGAAGTGAAGATATTATCATGCTATTATAATAAAAAAAATAAGCACAAAAGATTTATGATATTAAATTGACGGCTATCTACACATAGTAATTAATATGTTTATCATCCTCAAATGGTTGTGCAACGAGTGACGACCAAACTATTTCTTGTTATTTCCTTTCCATTCACATCTAGTGATAACTTTAGTTCTCACAATCTTTAATCTTTAATTTTAGGTTAATTATCCAACTTCATGATGCTTCGAGGTTATTACTATCCATACCATCACTTCCCTTGTAAAAATGTCTAAATCTTCTACACCCATAGTTTATAATATTTTTGCCATAAATAATAGATTTATCATCAATGATGTCTTCCAAAATGTTACGACACATCACAGTAATTTACATTTTTAATATAATGTCTTACCTATATGTGTATTCAATCAAAGACATATAAAAGAAAGAATAGGTTCAACTCATGCAATATCAAATAATTATAGGAGGACAAGAAATTATGAATGATCTTGATGTTTGAAGGTTACAGAGTTGAAAAACTAAAAACTTGGAAAGCTAGGGACCTCCTCCAAAACATGCAATATGTATACTAAAAAATTATCCATTTACATGGGATTTTTTTTTTCCACAACCAATTTGTAATCGAAAAACACATTAAAGAAATATCAAGATTAATTATATTAAACTACAACACAATAATAAATTCGAATCAAATTTTATTACTCCACAATTAAACTCGTGTTCATTTTTCTTAAATGAAACAAGTTAATATTTTTTAACATTAAAAGGCAAATTCTCACAATGTTTCAATAATTTTGAGTGCTCAAACATCATAAAATCCATCAATCATTCATCTCGATGTGAAGATCAATTGTTAACTTGACATACTTAATATCGTTGTGAGAATTTATGCAATTAGCCAAATCGTTGGCCCAAAACCCTCGGTCAACAATTTATGTGCATCTTATGAGGTAATTTATGAATCATCAAAAGCAAATATATCATGTGTGCAACACAACTTTGTTATCCACAAATACAAGTTGACACAATCTCGTCATTTATAATGGCTTGCATTAACTATTAAACTAAAAGAAAAACTTCTTGAAATTTCCAATTAGTAAGTTTTCATCTCAATGTACTAAATGATGTCATAATGGCCTCATTTTTCTAGCATTTGATTTTTTAAAGATTCTTGTACGATACCTTTTAGGATTCATGTGAAACATTGTTTTATTATTTAGTATGAATTTTAAATATCGTTGTTTAAATCAACTGTTGACTTAAAATAGCCATAATAAACAGTTGACTTACTCTTGAACATCTTTATGCAAATTATATTAACCGTGCAAATGATCTAAACCAACTACTAAGATACCAATATGTTTACTATGGAATACTAATAATGACTAATAGTTAATCCCTACAAGATAAGAAGCAAAGGAGATTTGAAACTAATTGAACGGCACAAATATGATATATCTAAATAAACTAACAACCTCTTTAAGAAAAACCAAACAAAGGACTTAAATATTAATAAAAGTGGAAGTTCATATTTTCTTTAAGGACATCAGAATTAAAAATTTGTTAAAAATAATGATGCAATTTGACTTTCATATTGAATTTCTCTCTATGAGCTTGAAAAATAAGTAATCTACCAAAAACAATATCATTTTCAATTCTATTTGTAAAAATTTCTTTGTTTGAAACTTCATTATGAGTTTAACTACCAGAATCTTCAGTTGTGTTATCCAAATCAATAGCATGGTTAGTTCAAGTTCCGAGTAAGAAATGGATTCAATCTCTATTGAAAGCTTAGTTTCATACTCAAGGGTTTCTATTAGAAGTTCATGTTCACATTTAGGAATAGCAAATTCAATTTCATATAAAATCACAAAGTCCCAATCAAGGTTTGATGCAGATTTTAATTGCAGTTAGGTTCTAATACGATCATAGGTCCCATTTTAATTTCAAACTTAGTTCCTCCTGAAGGTTTAAATTCAAGCTCAATTTTAGTTCAAAAATGAGATTTTAACCACTGTTTATAGTTCATGTTCAATACCAAAATCCATCATAAACATTGGACAACATGATATGTAGATTCAAATTATAGCTATAAATTATTTTTTGCACCTAAAATAATATAAAACTACTATTCATAAACTACATTTTCTTCAGTAAAATCAAAGTTCACCAATGCATGATTCTTGTGTTGACATACATTTGAAATAATTTAGAAGAAAAGTAAAGATTTCTCTTTAGGGATTTTATACGCAAATGTAGCAGTTCTAATATTATGATTATAATCTACCCAATAACCAAAGGCTTAAACCATTAATGACAAATTGCCTAATGAAACATGTGGTAATAGAAAGTCTCGACAAAAAAGATGTTTTGATACCAAGCCTGTAAACATATCATAATAATTAGACACACTAGATTAAACTTTTCTTTGCTTGAATAGTTCATGTCAAGGAATAGAGTTTACTAATGTAAAGTTGGGATGAAATGCACAGAGAAACATGGAATAGATATTCATTCAATTTTTAGTTTAGGTGAAAATAGTCTCTTCTAATGCAAAATCATATAGAATCTTTAATTCGGTCCAAAAAATAATTTAAGAGTCCTCAAATTTCGATATTCCAAAAAAAAAAGGAAATTAATAAAAGCCTCATAACACTTTAGGCTTCACATTGTAGAAAAGAGCATCTCTATGTAACAAACTTTGTCAAAATCTCAATCGTGCATGTAAAATCAATTAAAAATATTTCGATAAAGAAAAGAAGGATAAAAATCACCAATTTGAGTACCCATGCCTCATAACAGTGCAAGGATAAGCATACCTCGAAATTTATTATCAAGACTTACACTCCATTCAAACAAGTGGCATCCAACCAACAAAAACAACCCTAAACTATAGTATCTAAAGAAACTTCAATGGCTTTGAGCACAAAAAAATAAGATAAAGTATCATTTTTTACAAGGTTAGTTAAATGTCATCCATTTCTTCTTCATATTTGGCAGAGCCTTGCATTTGCTTAAAAACAACTAAATATCATCTCTAAGTTGTTAATGGGTTGTTGATCAACATCCATATTCAATATTGGGATTCCTCTTTTATGTAGCCCTGTTATTCATTATGTCTTTGATTGCTGTACATCTTAGGCATTCTTCAACTACTTCATTCCTAGTTCTATCTGGCATGTATTTAAGCTCGTTTTGATATAAGATATCTTATGTCTAGGAATTATAATGCAAATCTAGCATAATATGCTAAAAATCATACAGAAAGCATGTAAAATTGGCATCATTTTCCAAAACAACTATTGACAATTTGCAAAACAAATTATTAAATATATGAAGGAAATCAATTCAGACAAAAGCCTAATTGCCATTAATTAAAAATTAACAAAAAGAATAAAGATCAAGATGGTCATACACATGTTTAATATTCATGCTTTCAAAAAATATATGCAGCCCATTTGACTTTACACAAACTTCAAACAAACAAATAGAATTTTTTTCATTATTTAGAGATAATTTGCCTCACAAATTCTAAGAATGACATTAACGTTTCTTAAGAAGATCTAAGCTCTTACTGTTTATTAACACCTTGGTGCTATAAACCTATTTATAAAAAGATACATTTGAAGTTAGTAAAAGCGGTATTTTTTATGTGATATTAGAGATTTGAGTGCAATGAATGTAAATATTATGTTGATGTGTATGTAAATGCCCCAAACATATATTATGTTGATATACATGAATCTAAGAGAAGCATATACGTGAATCTAAGGAAAGGATAAAACAAGTTGAAATTAAATAAAACCCAAGAACATAAACTGAAAATAACTAACCCGCGCAGCTCCTTTAGAATGAGCATGGTAGGTTGGCCCATCTTTGTTCTCCCCATACCAATAGTACGTCGCCGATCTCTCATCAAACAAAATCCCTCCTCCATGAGCTTGAATAGGATTTCCATTGGTGTCCAACCACAGCCGCCCCGGATAGAAATGCTTGCTGTCGTTCATCTCCCTCGTCGGACCAATTGCATACTTTTGATCAGGGAAGAAATAAGGCCTCAACTCAGATGACTCATCGAGAAACTCATCGATCACAGAATGTTGCTTCCTCGGT
This sequence comes from Phalaenopsis equestris, assembly GCF_001263595.1. Taxonomy (NCBI): domain Eukaryota; kingdom Viridiplantae; phylum Streptophyta; class Magnoliopsida; order Asparagales; family Orchidaceae; genus Phalaenopsis; species Phalaenopsis equestris. The sequence continues at coordinate 214,594 of NW_018164862.1, forward strand.
CCCTTCCTTTTGAAAGCACGAGGATTCCTCTTGCCACGCGGAGCAGGCATGTGAAATTCTTCGTCCTCATATTCCTCTAATTCTTGCGTAAAGTTATGGTTTTTCAATCTAACTCGGTTATCCTCATTCTTCTGATTGAGTAGGGAGACGAAATGGATGATGAGGATGCATCCCACAAGGCTCCACAAAACAATTGACACGGAACATCTGCTTCCTGCATTGCAATGGAAAGCTGATGATTTCCTGTGTTTGATCCTCATCCTCAGTCTCCCCCTTTTACTTACCTCCATGATAATGCTGCAATAAGCAAAACATGACATATTTAGTTCCAAACAAAGGAGAACCAGTTGACATTTTGTAATGTTCTAAATTTGGAAAAAAGTTCGGCATATAAAAAGAGCATAAAACCAACTGAGTTTTTGAAAAAAAATCAATTTTTGATGGGTAGAGCAATAGAAGCAGAGGAGACCAGCCACTATAGCTGGTAAAGATTTTAGAAGTTGTTTGTGAAGTTTCTGGGATCTAATCCCACCTCCATCACAACTTTCCCACAAAGCAAAAAAAAAATGATAGAAACAACAAAAAGGAATATTTTGGTAAAATTCAAATTCAGTATGGTTTAGCTTAACGCAGTGAATTTCCCTGAAATCCTTGAAGAACCGTAATTCCAACTTCCACCTATCATAATTAAATTGAAATAAATGCCCCAATCCGCTCTCAAATCAGAAATATTCACAAAAAAACTACACCCCTAAAACTAATTCGCGTGCCCTTCAAGAAAAGAAAACTGTAAATCAACCCATCATGATCTAAACCTGCAACTTAAATCCAATCCACAGATCCGACAAACTCGAAACAAAAATTCGTATTTTTTCAACGCACCTGGCAGCAAAAGCGCTGATCTTCCTGTCTCCGCCATTTTAAGAACATTCATGAGAACAATTCAATCGCAGCTCTCTCCTTCTCGCTCAGTAATCTCTGATCTCTTCTTACCGCCAGACACAAGTGTTTTAAGTAACATTTATCACAGAAAACTTGCCAAAATCCTCCTTTAAAAAAAATTTTTTTTTCTGTCAGCTTATACGTCTCTATTAGGTAGGGTTTGGTGATTCGACAATCGACCTGTGAGTTAAAAAAACTTCGGCTTTCGTATGATGAGCCGCTGGGATCCCTCTGGAATGCTAGCTTTCTCTACAGGAACATTGGAAGGGAAGTAAGAGAATTCGTCGTAATTGGTAGGGTTCGGACTTGAGTCACGTTTGATAAATGATACTTATTTTTTATTTAATAAAAAATATTATACACGTAAGTGATTGAGTAATACTACATTTTTATGATAAATGTTACAATTAAAATTGAGATTACCAATTTAAATTAATACAGAGAATTATTTTCTAATAATCAAATTAATTATTATGGCATCTTCTCTAGCAACTCATAGCATGGAAGATTAGATACTTTGTATGAGGATCTAAAAATTTAGATGATAAATTTATAGGCAAGTTTTTAATATATTTTTTTATATTAAGTGTAAAAATTTTGAAATTTATTTATATAATATTTAATGTTTTTAGTATCTGTACATCATGAATGTGCCAGCGCGAATATAAAGGATAGTCAAATGTCCTGATCTTACTAAACCAAGGCAAACCATTTTCAGTCAATTATGTCTAAGAGTAGCCGAGTTATAGACCCATACGCAAAATACCTAAAATATCTCATGACAACCCTCTTAAAGCAATGTCAAACAAATAACTTCACATATTGTATCTCATTATCTATAAATAAGGAGAATCATTTTTATGAGAAAATGCTTAATCAACAATTCAAATTAATGTTTATTATTATGCATCTCTCTCTATCTCTATTTCTTATGTCTGTTTTATTCATTGGGTGTAATTCACAAAAAAATTAGGATTCCACAATAGTGTATAAAATATTATTATTATTACTAACTTTTTTAAAAATAAGATGCATATTTTTATGTATATATTTGATATAATTGTAACACTAGAATATTATTTAAATGAATATTAAATTTAATGACTTAACTATATAAATATATATTTGTGTGATATCATGTAAGGGATTGTTTGGAGCAGTTGCTGTTGTTTGAAGAAGCGGTGGCGAAGCTGCTAAGGAAGTTGTTGTCAATTTTTTTTTTTTAAAGTTAATTGTCCAACAACCACTGCACGTAGACATGTTTGGTGGAAAAATGCAACTTCCAACTACAATTTTTTTAAGAAAGCTGATAAAATATAGTTTTGTCAAACATAAAAAAACTACAACATAACACTGCATCACCGCCCCAAATGCATCCTAATCTCTCGTTCTTTAAGGGGGAAAAGAGCAACACTTTGAAGTGAAGCAAAGAAAAACTTGCACTCTAAAAAAATAGTTGATTATCTATTTTCACTGTAAATATATGAAGACAATTTATGGTTGCTTGGTTTTAGAGATTAATAAAAACATGCAAGGTTTAAAAAATTCATACCCGGAAATTTTAATCAAGAAAAGATAAATTTATCATTTATTATATACTTATAAAATTATTTAATTGGATTTTAAGAGGATATCAAGGGTTGTAATTATATTAATGAAATGACTTGAGAGGGCTGACATCATGATATTTGAATACATTATGTCCCATCACAATGATAAACATCCTCTAAATTGTACCAAAAATTCATATGCTCGTATTTAATTAAAATGGAATACAATTAATATTAAATTAAATAATTTTATTAATAGATATAGATAAATTGGGTAAAATTATCCATCTCAATCTGACTTCATGCATCATATAAATCCTCTATAATTGTGATCAATCATGGAGAAACTACAAAAAGAAATAAAATATATATCAATCATATATTTCGTTGCATGCTAAAAAATTAACGACGAAGGAATGGTGATTTATCTTCTTAGTGTCGTACGAAAATTCAGCGCAGACACTATAAAACAATATATTGAATATAGACATCAAAATTTTAACGTGAAAAAACCCAAAAGAGAAAAAATAATGATGTCTAGTCTAATCAAAAAAATCAATTATACATTTGTATAGATGAGAGTATGTTTTTCTCTCAAAATAGAGAGAGCATGATTATGATATTTCAATGAAAACTACACTAATATTTATAAAGCTAAAAATTACAAGTGTTAGGAAATTGAAAAGTAATCATAACCTACAAGCATATTTTCTCAAGTATAGATTGGAATTCCACTTGTACATCCCACCTTTCCGCCTCCGGGTGAAAATAGAGGTATATTTATATATTTATAATTTTGTCATTTTAGTCTTTTGGTAGATAACTTTGTTAATCACCTGATCGATTGGTACATGCAGACCACCCTTGATCATAGGTAGTTTTTCAAAAGATTTTAGATTCACAATGACATCATAATTAAGTGATATTACACTCGTTAGATTCCTCTTATCGAGACACTTAATCTATTATAAATATGTTAATTTTACAATTTATTTGATCATTAAATTGAAGATTCTATGCATTCAATTGTGCTTAAAATGTTGATTTGGGCTTGTTTAGATCAAAATTCATGAATCAAAATTTTGGATTCCTCTCATCGAGGAAAAAATATTACATCAGTACTACGCACGTAGGCTAACGTGTGTAGCTAATGAAATCACGCCACGACACTCCGCGCGACAGAGAGAAAAAAACGGCACAGTAACACGAGGAATATTCCCCCCACTCGTGTTATTCGTGTGTTAGTGTGTCACGAGAATATTTTTAGTGTTATAATAACACGATAACACATGAATAACACATCTCCCCCCCACTCGTGTTATTCATGTGTTATTGTGTCACGAGAATATTTTTAGTGTTATAATAACAAGATAACACATGAATAACACATAAATAATACATAATAACACAGGAATAACACGGGGGAGAATATTCCTCCGTGTTACTGCGCCGCTTTTTTCTCTGTTGGGAATATTCCCCGTGTTATTCATGTGTTATTGTGTCATGAGAATATTCTTGGTGTTATAATAACACAGTAACACAATAACACATGAATAACACACAATAACACATGAATAACACAAGTGGGAATATTCCCCGCGTTACTGTGCCGTTTTTTTTTCCCTGTCGCGCGGGATGTCGTGGCATGATTTTATTGGCTACGCACGTTACTTCTACGTGCGTAATACTGATGTAATATTTTTTCCTCATCGTGACGCTTGATTCTATTATAAATATGGTAATTTTAGAATTCATTTGATCATTAAATTGAAGATCCAAAACATTCAATTGTGCTCATGTTAGGTATGGCTCATATACCATATAGGGACAGACGCTGGAACGAAGCGGAGCAGAGCGGAGCGAAGCGAAAGAATCTGTTCAAATCGGGAAGTTACGTTATGTGGGTTGGGGGTGTTGGGTCAACGCCCCGCTATACGGTACATGGGTAATTTGGGAATTACATATTGTACTGTAGGGCTTACTCTAGGATTATAAATAGATTTGTTTGTAATCTTAGGTCTTTGAGAGAGTTGGATCCCTGAATTCTGTAAACCCTTTTCTGAATATTGAAAGAAATACACCGCTCTGCTCCCGAGGATGTAGGCATCTTTGCCGAACCTCGTTAAATCTCTGTGTTCTTCTGGATTTGTGTCGATTGCTGTTTTCTTCGCCCTATTTTTTCTCAACAAGTGGTATCAGAG
>NW_018164862.1:223075-225670 GCF_001263595.1 Phalaenopsis equestris
ATTGTGTCATGAGAATATTCTTGGTGTTATAATAACACAATAACACAATAACACACAATAACACATGAATAACACAAGTGGGAATATTCCCCGCGTTACTGTGCCGTTTTTTTTTCCCTGTCGCGCGGGATGTCGTGACATGATTTTATTGGCTACGCACGTTACTTCTACGTGCGTAATACTGATGTAATATTTTTTCCTCATCGTGACGCTTGTAACTATTATAAATATGGTAATTTTAGAATTCATTTGATCATTAAATTGAAGATCCAAAACATTCAATTGTGCTCATGTTAGGTATGGCTCATATACCATATAGGGACAGACGCTGGAACGAAGCGGAGCAGAGCGGAGCGAAGCGAAAGAATCTGTTCAAATCGGGAAGTTACGTTATGTGGGTTGGGGGTGTTGGGTCAACGCCCCGCTATACGGTACATGGGTAATTTGGGAATTACATATTGTACTGTAGGGCTTACTCTAGGATTATAAATAGACTTGTTTGTAATCTTAGGTCTTTGAGAGAGTTGGATCCCTGAATTCTGTAAACCCTTTTCTGAATATTGAAAGAAATACACCGCTCTGCTCCCGAGGATGTAGGCATCTTTGCCGAACCTCGTTAAATCTCTATGTTCTTCTGGATTTGTGTCGATTGCTGTTTTCTTCGCCCTATTTTTTCTCAACAAGTGGTATCAGAGTCTGGTTCGAGAGCAAGGTTCGAGGGCAAGGAAGAAAATGTTTTTTTGGACGAAGGAAGAAGGAAGAGGATCTCGATCGGAGGGTCCGCAAGTGCAGTTCGCGAGGCAGCAAAGTGTTCAACAGTGCGCTGAGAATTCTGATTAGCGACCCTCGGGCTAGTTCGGGATGGGCGAACGAGGCGGAGCGGACGTACAAACAGGGATCGAGAGCTCGCGGAAGAGAGGGATCGCGACGGAGGAAAGAGACGGGATTCTCGGCAGTGTGCGAGCTTCGCGACAGAGCTTGTGCAGAACGGAGGAAGATTCGCGATCCAGAGCTTGTACGAAGGGAAGTTGCGATCCAGGGATTCACGAGGTAGGAAGGTTCGCGAGGAAATGAAAGGAGCAAGGTTTCGCTGCCAGAAGCGTGATTTCAGGGATTACGCTGCACCTTTCATCGGTGGCCTGAGTAATCAAGGAATTTCCTTTGGTGGAAGCTTTAATTAAAGGAAATAATTAAAGGGAGAAGAAAATTTCCTTTCTGGATGCTTTAATTAAAGGAAATAATTAAAGGGAGAAGAAAATTTCCTTTCTGGATGCTTTAATTAAAGGAAATAATTAAAGCGGAGAAGGAAATTTGCTGGTTCCTTAATTATTTGCTTCAAGCCTTTTAATTAAGGAAATAATTCCTTTGATGGAAGCTTTTTTAATTAGGTTGATTTAAATTAAATTAAGTAAATTTAATTAAGGTTTTCCTTGCTGGAAACAGAGAGGAAATAAAGTGAATATTTATTTCTTTTCTTGGAGGCGGAGAAGAAAATTTTTGCTTTGCTGAAAGATTTTGAAAAAAAAAAGTTCTAAGAATTTTTGCAGAAGAATTTTTTGCAGAAAGTTTTGTTGCAGGATCAATTTTCATTGACATTTTCTGGTGCAAAATTCGAGGTGGTGAAGTTCGACGGAACTGGTAACTTTGGATTATGGCAAACCAGAGTGAAAGATCTGTTGGCGCAACAGAGAATCTTGAAGGCTTTGCGGGCAGCAAAACCAGATGCCATGAAGGATGAAGATTGGGAAGAATTGCAACAGCGAGCGGCAGCGACGATACGACTATGCCTAGCAGATGAGGTACGTGATGAATCTGAAATCTGTTTGTCGCACGAGTAATTGCGGCATGTGCAGTTGTAGTGGAGTTCGCAGGTTTGTCGCACGAGGAGTTGCAGGTGGAATTCGCGGGGTTGTTGCAGGGGAAATTGGGGTTTGTCCTGGAGTTGCGATAGGCGGATTGTTCGCAGGTTTGTCGCAGAAGAAATTGTGACAGGTAGAGTTCAGCTGGTGTCCGCAGTATTTCAGCCGAATTTCTGTGCGAACAGGAAATGTGCTTCGTGTGAAAAAAATTTGATTCAGGAATCACTGAAAAATGCGGGAAATTGCTGCAAATTGTCAGAGAAAATTTCAGGTTTATCTGAATTTATTTGTGGTGTGTGTTTTGTTTCATACAAGGCATGTAAAATTCACTGCAGGATTAAATTCGAATGGTAATGTCTGGTGCAAAATTTGAGATAGTGAAGTTTGACGGAACAAGGAACATCAGATTGTGACAAACAAATGTGAAAGATTTGTTGGCACAAGGAATTTTGAAGACATTATGAGCTATGAAACCTGATGGTATTATCTATAAACTGTTGGGGAGTGCAGTTGTAGGTGGAGTTAACTCTGTCGGATCATATGATGGAAATGCAACAAGTATGTTGACCAAGCCAGGTATTTTCAACAAGTTCTTGAATTGCTTGAACTTGTTGAATGTTAGCAGTTGCTAGTTGGCATGGTTGCCCAACCCACTACGGTGTAAGAAACTTCATGATGCATTTTCTCCTAAGGGGCTGGATATTCGCCAAGGTGGAGAATTGTTAGGTATGACTCA
>NW_018164862.1:225756-251692 GCF_001263595.1 Phalaenopsis equestris
CTATACGGTACAGGGGTAATTTGGGAATTACATATTGTACTGTAGGACTTACTCTATGATTATAAATAGACCTGTTTGTAATCCTAGGTCTTTGAGAGAGTTGGATCCCTGAATTTTGTAAACCCTTTTCTGAATATTGAAAGGAATACGCCGCTCTGCTCTCGAGGATGTAGACATCTTTGCCGAACCTCGTTAAATCTCTGTGTTCTTCTGGATTTGTGTCGATTGATGTTTTCTTCGCCCTATTTTTTCTCAACAGCTCACGCTGTTGATTTGAGCTAGATTGAATCACAATTCATAAATCATTATTTTGGATGATCATGAAACTATATTTAAAGCATTTCTTATTTAAAATATTTGAAGATTTGTGCACAATAATAGAAATTTATTAGGGACACATCAATATTAATATTGAAATAATATCATATCGTTTTTTTCATAGGTATGCATGTAAAAATTGAAATTAAGTTATTAGATATGTAAATGCATGGGAATTTAGTGGTATGTAAGTCTTTCAATAAATTAATATCTCTAAATAATGGAATAGATAAGGAATGTCAAGTGAGGTGATGAGAAACTATTACAAAAATGAAGCTTTAAATTTTAATGTAATTATGTATCTAATATACATGTTTTAACATTTATTAATTATGATCCTAATATTTTTAAGATTATATAAGAAAGCTAATAAAATATCAATAAATTTATTTTTATATATGATGTGTGGTACAAGATTTGTAGTGGTAGAATAGTGAATTATCATTTTAGAGTTGTACGAGCATTTAACACACACTCAGAAGAGGGAAGACAACCAATAGTGGCATCATAAGTTTTTGCGTAGAAAACCTAGTTGAAGAGATCTACTATAAGTTGATGATTACATAGATCTATTATCGCACAAGCAGAGCAGAAGTACTAAATTTTTTATTTACAATTGTTGTTTTGAAGTACTTGTTGTAAGGAACAGACGACAACCGATAGCGACCGGTAAGTGGTGGTCCACTGTGGTCAGCGAGGGATGACGACGGTCGGCCATGGTCGACAGCAGTTGGCGGTGGTCGATGACAGTCGGTTGTGGTCAACGACAATAGGAGCGGTGCTGAACTTCAGCTCATTCTCAAAAATTCAGGCTCTTTGAAAGCCTCAAGCTTTATTCTCATCAAGAGAGGGTGGGGCTTTATTTATAAAGTCCCGATTACAATTGATGAAGGAACATGAACTATCCTGATCGAACTGCCTAGAAATGTTTCAATGATCAGACATGTTTGATTGAGATTTGAAAGTCTTAATGATGTCAGAACTGAGGAATCTTGGGCTCGTTGAAATCACCATGTCGAGATGCTCGATTAGACAATAAGCTCGTCAAATTTGACGTTTGTTTAATCTTCCAAATATGCTATGAAAGCTTCCAAAAATGATTTAATGACTTAATCTATATTTGATACTTCGATTTGATCAATTTTGATATTATTGGGTCTTTCTCGTCGAGCCGGTTGATTTGAGTGTAAGTTTATTGAAATTGGAGCAATGTATGAATTTTTGAATATTTTTTATTTAAAATATTATCTCGAGATTTATGTAAGTCATCGAGATTCATATTAATGGATAGATTCTAATGCAATTATGACACTAAGATACTATATAAACAAATATGAAATATATTTTTTAAATATGTAAACACATAAAAATTATGTAGCATGCATGTAATACCCAAATAAATATTACGAGGTGTCTTATTTTATTTTTATTCTTTTATGTTTTAATTTATTTAATTTATATTTTTTTTCCTGAAAATAAAATATGTATGATATCTTATAATATATTTATTTCTCTTTTAAAATTTATTAAAATAATTTTAAGATTTTCTGAATATTTTTAAAAAATATTTAATGTATTTAAAAAAAACCTAACAGATATACAAAAAAAATTGTACGAAAAAAAATATAAATTTTAAATAAAATAAAAAGTTAAAAAATTTTGAACGGAAATAAATATTACATGTATCTAGCATTTCAAATAAAATTATGTCATATAAATTATATTATTTATAATTAAAACAAATCAATCTAATCTCTTTTCCTCCTCGACGTTTCGTGTGAACCATACCGGTTGATGTTATATATATATAAATCAAACAGGAGAACGATTGAAGAAACGAAAAAAATAGAACGAGAAAAATCACACAAGAAAAGAACACACAAATTTATGTGGTTCGACAAATTGTCTACGTCCACGGAGTTACAGAAGATTTTATTACTTAAGGAATTTACACTAGTCGATCACATTGACTTAAAAGAGAAATCTCTCACTCTCACTCCGTTAATCTCTCTTATTCTCTCTTTTTTTCTCTCTTTACACCGAGATACACCGAAGAAGACAAATTTACAAGAGAAATAAACCTAATTTCTCTTCTGCCGCAAGTCACCACGAAGAAGCCAAGGGAGAACAATAATTTTCTTCTTTCTTCTTTCGTCACCGCAAGGAACAATTTCTTGCACTTTCCTTCCTTCTATCCTGAGGAAGCCCGAAGAGGAATAATGTGACTTCTAAAAATTGAAAGAGAGCCGTCTGAAGTCTTTTATCACAAACAGAAGAGAGCGAAGGGATGCTACGCTTCACAACATAGGAAGGCCATAGGAAAGCAGGAGCGGTTGACGCGCGACTGAAGATGCAGGAGGCGCAAACGAGAGATCGCGACCTTTCGCGAGAAGCGGTTGACGCGCGACTGAAGAGGCAGGAGGCGCAAACGAGAGATCGCGACCTTTCGCGATCAGAAGAGCAGGAGCATGAGTTGGCGCGATTTCGCGAAATGGGTGGCGGGAGTGGATCGAGCTCCAACGCTAACATTAACTGCCCTGAAATAGGCATTAAAAAATCATTTTTATTATTAAAGACGTTTTTTTTTTAGATTTACATATATATCATATAATTCTTATATATTTACACATCTAATTCCTAAAATTTGATATTTATGTTAGCTCTACTTAATTTATTTAAATATTTTTATGTGGTAATTGAGTGAGATATACATGTAAATTGATAAGAATTATGTGGTATGTATGTAAATGCCTCCTTTTATTGTTATTATTTTTTTTTTGGGCTTATTTCGCCGGGCAACTCTCTCGACGGCGGCTTGGCTCAGGGAGGCGATTTTCAAAACGGAGCGGAAGCGCAAGGGATATCACTGTTTTTTAAACCCTAATCGCTTTCGTATTGTCAAAATTCTTCTTCCACCATGTGGTTATGGGACTCTTTTCTGAATTGGCTGCGAAGGTAACCTGATTCGACTGCATTGGTTCGGATTCTGTCGATTCATTTACGATTCGTAAAATGCTTTTGTTAATTCCTTTTGATTTCCTGTGGCGGTTTCTTTATGCCTTGATATTTGTTGCAGAAGGCAGACAGCTTTTTAGGGTTTGATTCGACTTTTGCGGCTATTGTTATTGATGAGTCGCCTTTTTTTTAATGTTTCTGACAAGCTTATTAGCATTGATCCAAGATAATTAGATGCAATGGTGAGGGGGAGGAAGGAAGAAGCAGAATCTATATTTATTTTCTTTAATGAATCTTCTGTTTCTATCAATCTATGCTATATATAAATATATATCTGTAATCGTCTAAACTGTAAGCTGTTCCTGCGAAATGATTTCATTTTGGAACACCGGACATTACAAGTTTTTCTGCAACCAGCTTTTCATGTTATCGAAAGTCAGAAATTTTGAACAGTTTTTGAGTTCTTCATGTGTTCATCAGAAGATTCAGATTATTTTCTTCAAAATATGTCGTCTGCTTGTATTGAAGATTCTGCTTTTCTTATTTCTGCAGCTTCTTCTTCAAACAGGAAATGGAGTTATCCTTAATCGGACTCCAGAATGCTGGAAAAACATCACTTGTGAATGTTATTGCGGTCCGTATCTGTGATTTTCTGTTGTCATTTGTAATTTTCATTTTTTTTTCTCCTGAATAATGCTTCACCTTGGCTTATTCAGTTGTCCTTTTGCAGACTGGTGGATACAGTGAAGACATGATTCCAACGGTATATATACAGCAGGATTGATATTTCTTCCTGTTTCAGTCAACCTATCACTTTCATCTTATGAACCTAACTATACTTGGAAGATTTACTTACATACATACCACTGAATTCTTACGTATTTACATATCTAATATTTAAACTTGAATTGTTTTCATTAAATAAATCTAAATATATTTTTGTTTGATATTGAAGGTTGGGTTTAATATGAAGAAGGTTACTAAAGGAAATGTCACTATAAAGTTATGGGATCTTGGAGGCCAACCAAGATTTCGCAGCATGTGGGAGCGATATTGCCGTGCAGTCTCTGCTATTGTGTATGCTTTTTTCCAATCCTTCAAATTTTATCTTTTCCATTTTTAGTTGTTGTTTTTTATTCAAATTTGTTAGTTTGGCTATGTACCATGATGGTAAAATCTTATATGGCAGTGATTAGAGAGAACTTTTCAGAAATCATGTGAAAATGCTAACTTATTTTAGAAAATTAACAATAATTAGATATATTATTGTCCTTTTGAATCACTGGGGCTATGGGATTATAGAACTGATCTAAGATAGCCAGCTAAGGTTGAAACTATTCCAATTGGAAAAAAGGCTGAACCTAAGTTTTAAGATTATATATCTACTCGTAAGATGAATGTTAAACTTATATGGACCAAACTTCCAACATGTATGTACAAAGATCCTTCTCGTGAAGGATTTAAGGATTGTTTTTTGGAAGACGTAATTATTTTGAAACAATTTAATGAAATTTGTAATGAAGTTCATAATAGATTGATAAGTTATAGTCGAATTAGCTTTGAAAAAGCTGCATAAAGGGTAAAACCTTTGGTCTAGATGAGACGCTTATCGAGATTTAAAGAATGTCAAAGGATTAGAGAATAAATATTTTTGCAATGATATTTCATAAGGAAGAAAAGTTCAAGTTCATGCTAATTATTGAGAAATCAAGCTTACGAGTCACCAATAGAGCTATGGAGTGGTTAGTTGAACTTACACTCAATTCTAGAGAATCAATTTGGATATCTTAATATGAGCTTATTAATATTGAGACTATATATGATTATCACATGAATTAATTTGGCATACCACGAAGTAGAGATCCATATATTAAATATATGTTCTTATTATGAAACATATGTATGATGGAGCAATGGTTGATATTAGAAGTAATTATGGAGCAACATAAAATTTTTCAAATATTGTAGTTTTACATCAATGATCAACATTGAGTTCATATTTTGTTGTATGGTTGTGTACATACGTACAAAATATATTTAAAGTGAGGTGGCTTGATATATTTTCTTTAATAGATAATCTAGTTCTAATTGGTGAGGTGCTTTTTAAATAAATAAAAATTAAAATAATAGAGAAAATGCTTAGAAAATAGAGGTCTTAGAATTTGGGGCTATTTGATTTGTTGAAAATTAAATGTAGAGTAAGAAGGAATATAGTGTAAAATAAATATAATGTATTTGAAATATTTGATTTTTTTTAAGAACTTAAATGGAAAATTTTGAGATAAAAAAAACTATGCAAAACAATACTAATTCAAAAAAAGTCTACGTTATTTGATTGAGTGTAAAGTAAATACAAGATATCATTATTTTGTGTTTGATTTAATCTAAAATAAATTAAGTGTAAAGCTCTTTGATGGTGAACTAGTGAAAAAAGTTATCAAAATGACGATTCATAAGTTATCAAAAGTTACATGGATATAAGTTATCAAAATGATTTGCAAAAAATTATTCAACAACACTTGTCAATAATAATTGTGAAATGGTGATTCATAACACTACATAATGCTAATGATGATGTCGATGTTTTAATAAACCCTATACTGAAACTTATTGTCAATAATAATTGTGAAATGATGATTCATAACACCACATAATGCTAATGATGATGTCGATGTTTTAATATACCCTATACTGAAACTTATACAACTTCATGCCTTGAAATGGTTCATGTCCCCTCGATTTTCACCACCTGACAACTTATGCATTAGTTAGCACATTAAAGAATGGTTGCCATTGATCCTTTAGAGGCTTTGATTTATCTTTTTTAGTTGAAATGAGAATTCCAGCATGCATACTGTAGTTTTTGGGAGGGAAAGAAAATATAATTATTTCTCTTCAATTTCCATAGACTCGGTTACAAGATAAATAGCAGGGAAAGACCGCCACATTAAGAAAGCCATAAAATCCTCATGCCAGAAAAAGAAAATAAAAATTACCATAAATAAATAATCTTAAAAGTAGAAACTACTAAAAATAATAAAAAAATAAAAAATAAAAGATATAAAAAAGGGAAAAATCCCTAAAATTCCAACACCCCCACAATTTGAAGCATAGATATCTATCATGCATAACTTGCTTACAAGAAACTCAAAACTAGGCCTGAAAAGTCCTTTGGTGAAGTACATCTATAATTTGTTGTGTTGTTGGGGTGAAAGACATCTAAATAGTTTTGCAATCAATCTTCTTTTTTATGAAGTGTCTATCAATCTTCACATATTTTGTGCGATCATGTTGTAATGGATTTTCTTCAATGCTCACAACAGTTTTATTGTCACAATACAACTTCATTGGCATCTTTATAGGGATTCGTAGCTCTTCAACAATGCTCTTGAGCCAGAACATCTCACATACTCCATTAACCATACCTCGATATTCTGCAACAACTTTACTCATTGCACCACATTATGTTTCTTAATTTGCATTGTAACTAAGTTTTCCCTAACATAATTACATTATCCGGATGTAGATCTCTTGTCAACAATTGAGCCCACCCAGTCTGTATTGGTGAACGCATATATCTTCCGTTTTGTGGTTTTTTGAAAGAGTAAACTCTTACCCAGTGCATTTTTTAGTTATATAAAAATACTTTTAATTGCTTCAAGGTTTTTTTTGAGAGGGAAAATGCGTAAATTGACTTACCAAATTTACAAAAAAGGCAATATATGGTCGTGTATGTAATGATTATATCAACTTTCATGCCAACTTTTGATTGAACCGTATTCACTGGGCCATCATCCTTCTCATATCTCAGTTTCTGATTGGGATAAATTGGAGTGTCTACAGGCTTACAACCACTCATTCATGTTTCCTTTAGCAGATCAAGAACATACTTTCATTAGGAAACAATAATCCTTTTCTTCAATCTAGCAACTTCCATACCAAGAAAATACCTAGGAGTTCCTAAACCCTTGATCTCAAAAACTGATGAGGCAAAAGTCTTCAAATGGTTTAGTTCATGCATGTCATCTCCAGTGATAATTTTAGTATCCACATACACAAACAACATGGCTATCTTCCCTTCCTTGGAATGTTTGAAGAATATTATATAATCTCATTGCTCTTGAGTATATCTTTGACCTTTAACAAACAATATAAATTTCCTGTACTTTGAGTTTTTTTAGTTTACATACCTTTTTGTCGAACTTCTCACTAAATCCTAAAGCGGCCTACATGTACATTTCTTCATCTAGGTCCTCATTGAGAAATGTTTTTTTTATATCCAATGATTGTAGAGCTCAATTAAAATTAGCTGTAGGTGACACAATGACTCTGATAAAGTTTAGTTTTGCTACTGAAACAAATGTCTATAAGTAATTATTATCATATGTCTGAGTGAATCTCTTGACAACCAATCGAGCCTTGCACCATTCTAGAGAGCCATTAGAATTATATTTTGTTGTAAACACCTATTTGCATCTAATAGTTTTCTTATCTTTAGGTAGATCAACTAATTCTCATAAGTCATTTTTTTTGGAGCTTCTATCTCCTCGTAGATAGCCTCTTTTCATTTAGAAACTTTCAAAGCATCCTGCATTGTATTAAGAATCTCCATACATGACAAATGTGTGGTAGAAGTCCAAAAAATGGGCATGAGACTTTCATATGACACATAATGAGAAAATGAATCTTGGGTACAAGACCTCACCCCCTTACAAGCAACATTGAGATGAGAAATTATTAGATTTATGATTAGGGCTAGACTCAGGTTCAAGACTAGAAAACTCAGAACCGGAAGATGAAGTGAACTGGGATAAATGCTCAGTGAGGACATATACTTGGAGGATCGGAGATTATGAGCAATGCAAATGATTCATAGACTCCTTATTTTCAGTAATCTTTGGTCATGAATAGACAATATCAAATCGTACTAATGTTTTTTGTATGATTCTTCTTCTTTAGTTATTATAAGCGTATTAACATCATCAAATGACATTGTAGGAAGATCTGAATCGTATTTAATATTTAAAAAATTAGACCAATTTTATTCTGATATTATATCTTGAATTTTTTGGTTGATGAATCAAAGTTGGAGAGATATTACTTTGTGAGTTTTCGATTTAAAGAAATTCTTGAAATCCAATAATCAAATTTTTGTTTTAATCCTCCCCCCTTAAAGATGAAAAGAAAATGATTGTTGTAATTCCAAAAAGGTGAGATCTATGAAACAAACATTTTTTTTTTAAATGCGATCAAAATATTTATACCATTTTTGGGTGGGAGCATAACCAACAAACACACATTTTATGGCTCAGGGTTCAAGTTTTCTTTAATTATGACTATGAATGTGAACAAATGCAGCACACCTAAATATCTTTAAAGATAAAGAAGATGAAAGCCGATTTGTTGGATAAAGTTTATGAAAAACCTTAAAAAAATATATCAAAGTTCAAAACTTTATTGGATGCTCTATTAATGAGAAATGCAACAATAAGAGCGGCTTCACTCCTAAGATGTTTTGACTCTTGGTTTTTCAATAGAAATGCTTGAGTTACCTCCAATAAGTATTTATTTTTGGGGTTTTTACCCAAAACTTTCATATTCACTTATCTCACACCAAAACTTTTCATTTTTACAAATATCTTATGAAAAGTAGTACTCATTATCACATTTTAATCACCAAATCCATCTTTTCATCTATACATAAAGTGTTATGTGTGAAAAAATAAAACTTTGGGTGTAAGATAGATAAATCCATAAGAATTTGGTGATATATATGTAGTTTTCTCTTTATTTTTTTTATTTCAGTCTCATTATTTTTTTTTTGTGTCGGCACAAGAGCTTTGATGAACTATTCTTTTTTTCAGAAAGAAAACAACCCAAAATATTTTTGAAATACTCTTAATTATTATTACTCTATAATATTTAAATGATTTTTTGAAATGGTGTTTATACGATAGTATAATGGTTTTTGAAAATTGTTTTCACTTATTTTTTTTTTATTAAATACATTCAACTTAATCTTGTGTGATCATCAGTAAAGGTAACATATCATTTTATTTAGAGTGTGTGAGATATTTATAAGGGCCCCAACTATGAATTTGAATAAAATGTGTAGTTGGTTTGTAAATTTGCTGAGGAAAAGACGCATGATAACGTTTGAAAAACAAACAAATTTTATATTGTCAAGTTGGTATTCTTATTTTTAAATAAACTGGAAAACATGAGTTTTAAATATTTGAAATTAGGATGACATAACCTATAAGTCATGGCATAATATCACTGTCTTTGGAAAAAAAAGCCAAAATTTAAACTAATATTTTGACATTGTCTATTCACATCAAGTTCATCATCAAAGTATTAGAGTCCATTATTTTTCTTAGCACTGCTAATCATGCTCCTAGTGGTCAATTCTTAAAACTCACAATAAGAATAGTAAAAATTAACCTGAAACTGATAATCAAAACTAATTTTGCACAATAGATTATCAGGCAAGTTGGAAACATGGAGCATACCACGAAGGGTTAACAATAATGTGAGTTTGACAGTTCATATTTCAGTAATTACCGAAATGAAACCATCGACAATTTTGACCATTTTATTGCCTGCATAAGGTCTATAAGATGAGAATAATTTAGAACAATTAGTCATATAATCAGTTGATACAGAATTAATTATTTGAGAATGAATAAAATTAAGGTTAGCACTTAACAATGTTGTGGCTAGAGAGTTATCATTCTGTATTGAAGAGCAAGACAAAATTAGTGACAAATTTAGGGATTGAATTTGTGCAGGTGCTCTAATTGCTCCTCGATGGAAGGTATTGCATTAAAGTTGGCAGAAGGTTTTGGGTTTCAACAGCAGTGGCTTGATCGGTCTGACCTTCACGTTTAGATTTTTGTTTCGAATTTGCGGGTTTATCATGAATCTTCCAACCTGTCCCCTTCATATGCCATGGTTTTTTGCAATGCTCATGCCTAATGGGTGGGGCGAAGTGGTTTTTGAATTGTCGAAATCATTAGAAATGGTAGAAATTCTTTGGGTGTTAGTCATCTCCAATTTGTACGACATCATCAAATTCTGCATGAGAAAACTCACGACCATCGACTACATCAAAGAAAAACAATACTAGCAGGGCTCTTTCTAGGAAAAAAAATAGAGCCTAATTCATGATTGGGCTTCGATTTGTGAGTTCGATTATGATGAGAGTTCAATGGTGTGTTTGATTGTGATGGAAAATAGAAACTCGAGGAGCTCCTGCTTCGACCATGCCTTCGGAGTGTCTTCTCGTGGCAACGATAGGTCACGAGCAGCGTCTTCCGCGGGCTACGATTTTGCAAGCATCCTCACGACTTGTGTTCCTTGCAAGTGTTCCAAATCGTGAGTTCAGACACGTGGATAAAAAAAATTGGCTTCGATTGTGAGTTGTGGCTACGAAGAAGAAACATCTATGAGTCGCAACTACGATATCTTATCTTCGTAGAAGAAGACCATGATTTTGGAGGACACACGAACAACTACTTCAATCATGAGTTCCGTCACGATGGAAAACCGGATGATGCTTCCAAGGAAGATGCGTGATCAGAGGAAAGATAAGGGACATCTTGTGTCTCTGAATGTCGTGATTCGATTATTTCCTTTTGTAACGAACTCTAATCACTACTCTCATGAGAGGTTTTTGAATGATGCAATCCAATCATTGCCTTCTGAGACGTGATCCAGTCACTATCTTCCCAGTGAGCTATAATCGAGGTTGTATCGCAGGGGGTCACAAATACGATGGTTTTGGCGAACCCGGAAAGGGAAAGTCAACTGACCTTTGCGAATGAACTCGACAGGATTAGGATGACATTTCAAAGCCGAAGATGGGCTTTGATGCCATGCGAAGATGGGCTCTGATACCATGTAGTTTTTTGGAGGTGAAAATAATTATTCCTCTTCAATTCTCTGAGACTCAGTTACAAGATAAATAACAGAGAAAGACTACCACATTATAAAAGCTATAAAATCTTCATTATAGAAAAAGGAAGTAGAAATGACAACAGCTAATCCTAAAAATAGAAACTACTAAAAATAAAAAATAATAAAATAGAAGATACCAAAAAGTGGGGTTCCCTAAAATTCCGACATATACCAAACCTCCATTTTTTCCCTTTTCTGAAACCTTATTTCCAATCTCAACAAATCATATTAAAACTGCATGTTACATTCTCCTGCAGGTACGTCGTCGACGCAGCTGATCACGACAACTTATCTATTACGAAAGGCGAACTCCATGACTTATTGAGCAAGCCTTCACTCACTGGCATTCCATTGCTGCTACTTGGGAACAAAATTGACAAGCCAGAAGCTCTCTCTAAAGAAGCCTTGACAGAAGAAATGTAAAATCCTTATTTTTGAAAAAAAAAAAATTAGTTTATAGCTTCATTAATCATTTATAGCTTCATTAATCATTTATTTGTAGTTTGAACTTATGAAATACTGTAATTTAGGGATCTGAAAGCCATTACTGATAGAGAGGTTTCCTGCTTCATGATCTCTTGCAAGAACACGACCAACATTGATGTTGTTATAGAATGGCTTGTGAAGCATTCCAATTCTAAGAGCTGAGTATCTGGGCTTCTGCTGCTGTGAATCTGTTTTGACGTTTGGGGATTTTGTTTGGAGTGAACTGGATTTATGTTTGAAATTTTTTAATTTATGTGTTTTTCTGTATTAATTTTGATTGATTGTTGTGAGCAAATGCTGTATTGTTGTGCAAATTGTTAGGATGAAATATATAATATTCCTTTTCTCGATTTATATTTTTTATTACATTTGGGTGATTTTCACATACAATGTAAATTGCAGTCTTCGGACAACTTCCCTTTGCCATCGTTGTTGCCTCTCGTCTTTTGCTGCTCAACGACCATTGCCTCTTGTCGGCAACAGCCTGTCGCGACCGTCGCCCCCTCCCCTTGCCACTATTGCTGATGGTGTTTTACATTGATTTCATTTTTCTCTAAACCAAACACAAAAATGTGAATTCATGCATCTAGTTTACACCAGATCAAATAACTTCAAAGTATTTTAAATATTCAATTTCAATTATGGTACATGCTTTGTATATTACATTCATTTTTCAACAATTTGTACAATTCATTAATAAAAAATTGGTTGGTATTGTGCTCATATTAGTTTTTTGCTTCAAAATAATTTGATTTTACTCACACACATACAATTATATATTGGGTCTGTAAGACCTCTGGGGTCATGGGTTCAATACCGTTTATGTGTGGAATAAAATTCTGAGGCATATGAGGTTGGCCGAGAGGTTCGTCTAATTGTCTCTAGCAGAAATATATATAGACACACACACACACACACACACATACTATATAGACACACACACACATATATACATATATATGTTTGCATTCTAAAATTCTTGTTCCCAAGAATTTCTCTAAACAAAATAAAATTTTAGTTTTGAAAATAATTTTAGGGACATTTATAAGTCTATATCCAACCCCCTCCAACTAATGATAAATTAAATAAATTTAATCATTTTAAAGCATGATTTGTAACTATAAGGAATCAAATGAACCCTAAGATTAATCATAATGACAGAAGCATATAGAGATGAAGGTGGTTGACTGGCCCACAACAATGGTGAAACTATAGTTAATAACATTCCTGTGGGTGGCCAACAATGGTGAAACTATAGTTTTACTTGGTTTACCCACAATTATTATGTTTTTATATATCTAATACTTAACTTCAATATTCATATATATAATATTATAACATTCAAATCTTTAACATCACGTTAAAATGTCACAATTATTAAATATTTTTTATGTGAATTTAGGGTTTCATACTTAAATTTTAGTATAATTATAATACTTAAATGTTATATATTTGGAGGTTAGGGGTGACTACATAAAATGTTAGTATGCCATTATATCTATGTAATTTTTTTTTTCTAAAACTTAATTTGGACAGCATAATTATTTTGTATTTATTTATTTTCATCAATTTAGCTTAAACTAATTAATGAATTTAAATGGACTTTTATTTTTTTTTTTTTTATAAAACTTAATTTGGACAGCATAAGTATTTTGTATTTATTTATTTTCATCAATTTTGCTTAAACTAATTAATGAATTTAAATGGACTTTTATGAGCAATTCAATAAATTCAATAATATTTACCATCTCAATATAAATATAGAACTTTGGAAACTTTTAATATTACATATCTCACACCTAAACTTCAATATTTACATTCTTAGCACCGAAAACACTAAGATAAAAACAAAATCAACACCCACTGTTAATGTCACCATTAACGTCATCGGAGCGAGGCCAAAGGAGGTGAAAGACGGGAGTTTCAGAGATCTTTGTATGGCGCAATTCCGTCGTTGTCTTCTACGAATGTCTTTGTACTTTATGATCCAGTTGTCACATAAAAGAAAAAAAAATGTTAGAGTTCCTTTGTTTTCAGGTGGGATCGAAGCGAAAGGAGCAATATAAGAGTTTTGGCAATCTTTGTATGCTGCAATTCCATTTTTGCCTTCGGCAGAAGTACTTGTAAGTTGCGATCCATTCGTCTCTAAAAGAGAGAGACAAGAATTCCTTGGTTTTCAGCGGGATCAAAGCGAAAGGAGAAGCAAGATAGGAGTTTCATCGATCTTTGTACACCGCAATTCAATAGTTGTCATCGATCTTCAGAGGCCTCTGTATGCTGCGATACCCTCGTTGTCTTCGACTCTTTGTGCATTACAATCCCATCATTGCCAAAAGAGAGAAATGAGTACTCATTGGTTTTCGAGTGGTATCATGGCGGAAGGAGGAGCAAGATGAGAGCTCTGGAGATCTTTGTGCCGATTCAATGGTTGCCTTCAAAGATCATTGTAAGTTGTGATCCCATCACCACCAGACAAGAAGATGGGTGCTCCTTAGTTTTCAACTGGAATTGTAGTTAAAGAAGCAAAATAGCAACTCCATCGTTACTATTGGAGGTCGTTGTATGCTACGATTTCATTGTTTCTATGTATTTACAAATTTAACAACTAAACTTTAATTTATATATATCTCACTATTTAAAAATTAAAATAATAATATTTGTGATGTGATGTGAAAGATTTGGATGGTATAAATATAAAAAAAATGAAGTATAGGTGTTAGATATGTAAATGCATCATAATAGGATGGTATACATGTAAATGCCTCTTACAATAAGACAGACCCCTTTTTGTTACAACAAAACTACCCTTCTCTTCAATAAACTTTGATAGAAGCAAGAAAACTGAATCAAAGCATTCCATTTCATGCATCACATACAATAAAAAAATATTGGGGTGCACTTACATACATACCGCAATTCTCATATATTTACACATCTAACCCCTAAACTTTCATATTTATAAATGTCACTAAAATCTTTGACATATATCTATTTAAAAGTGAAATACATCTTTTCATGCATAAGTTTCTAACAATGTTATAAACGTAAATATCCAACTTCAGGCGTTAGATATATAAATACACAAGAATTGTATGGTATGTATGTAAATTTCCCAAAATATTTACACAAAACCAAATAATTTATAGCACAAAAAAAAGATATTTCCAACTGAGTAATGTCTACTAATTAACCAATAAAATTATAATCAGAAAACCAAGCATCAGACAATATATACATATAAAAAAAAGGTTGGGGGAAAACAAAACTGCAGGATATTTCCAACTGAGTAATGTCTGCCAATTAACCAATAAAATTATAATCAGAAATGCAAGCATCAGACAATATAAACATATAAAAAAAAGGTTGGGGGAAAACAAAACTGCATTTTAGTTCAGCACATAACGTTGGAATATCATTTGCAATCAAACAAATATTTTATTTTCATAATTTTAAAAATTATATATAATTAAATTAAGCTCCAACAACCTCAGCTTCACCTTCCATAGAAACATCCTCTACAGGCCTATCAAGCTTGACACCCAAATCTTCCTTGTAATCACCATGCACCTGCAATCATCATGAAGTGGTAAGTAAAACTCATGTTATTCTAATGAAGATTTTTATACACACAACACTCGGATTCCTATGTTTTTACACATCTAACATCTAAACTCCAATTTTTACATGCAATACACCCTACCTATGTTTGAAAAGGTGCATTTCACCTTTTAAAAGAAAAAAGGTGGCATTTTTTATGTGATAGATTTGTTAATACATAGGAATTGGGTGAGTGGCATGTAAGTGAGTGGAACAAATCATACATATCTACAATCAGTTCAGAGAGAGCGGCAGCAAGCATGCATACCTCCATGAGCTTCCCAAGATCAAATTTTGGAGCCTTCAAAATCTTAACTTTTCGAATAAACACATTCTGAAGCGGGTAAATACTTGTCGTCGCCTTTTCAATCTCCTTGCCAATCACCTCGGGAATGAATTTTTGCACCAGTTCCTTTAGATCACAGGACGATGCTTGGTTTATCATTATCTCTCTCATTTTTCGACGAATCTATAAAAAACAGCAAAAAATGGCAAGTAAACTTATGAAAGTTGAAAAATAAAAGGGGTTGACCAAATTAGAATAGAAAATTTAATTTTGGGGGTGCCGAACCTGTCTGATCTGACTGGACTGAGCATAACAAGTGCGCTTGACCTGATTAGGGCGTCTTTTTGTGAATGCGATACAAAATAGCCTCATGGTGTAGTTGTCGGTGGTCTTCACATCTACTTGTGCCTCAATGAGAGTTTGCCACTTGCGAACTAGGGACCTGAGTTTATCAGTAGTAAAATCCATGCCCTATGGTAAAGAATGTCCAGCATATAATCATTAGTGCCTAAAATAAAATAATAAATATATATAAAAAAAAGTTTTTTGGTGGCTTACCCAGAAGTTTGTGAGGACATTCTTGCCTTGCACATCTTCTGCACGAAGCCTAATCTTTCTGTAAGCTTGATCTTCATCATTCTGAAGGTCTGCCAGAGAGATCTCAAATACTCTGTGCTTGAGACCTTCGGAGGCTATCTGAGATAAGAAGATGAAACAGTTCATCTAAATCCTGTGGTTGACTGACAATTTGGTCATAAAATCATAATTTGCTGCTAAGCAACACCGCATTGCTCAATTAGAATATATATCAGGGACATACTTATTTTTAAAAAAGATTTATAAGAGGCATTTATGTACATACAACACAATTCTTACGTATTTACATATCTAACACCTAAATAAAATGTTCAAAATTAAAAGCTTATAATAGTATCTAGTCTTTTCTGTATTTATTTAGGGCATCTATTTCCTTTTCTTTTAAAAGTCATAATCAATTTTTAAGGTTTAAAAAACCAATCTCACGTCTGAATACCAACAAATTATTCAGATATCAGATTGCTATTCCTTCGCTCAGTATTTCTGTACACCAGCAGCTTCATACTCTGCCTTCATATGAAGCTTTAACCACTATGTTTTGTCGCTAAAACAGAGAAAAAAAAGAAACAAATAGTCCTGTTTCTTTTTCAAGCTACAATATCAATCTGCAACAGCTGTTGCTACCTCCTACAACAGACCACAACAAAAACAACAGTCGTCACGTCATGCACCTCCTCGCATTATCATTGCTCCTTGTTCCTAACAAAAAACTTTCAACTTCTTCCTTTTGTTGCCGGTCTCTACAATATTGAGAAGACATTGTCTCTTACTTCCAGTTTCTTACAGTCATTCACTGTCATCTATGAGCATCTGCGGATCAACAGACTATCTGAGTTAACACCCAAAAAAACTGAAGTAGAACCTAAGGTTAAATTGTTCTTTGGCTAGGTATTGTATATCCTCTAATTTTAATTCAAGTTATTTGGTAAATCTAATTGAGTGCTGCCTATTTACATGATATGATTAAGATCTTGTTCGTCATGTTATATTTTTATCTTTGTAGCAAAAGAGTTAATATCTAGTCGAATTCGAATTATCTTTGTCAAACATATCATATATGATACATTGATCAACGGTTACCTCATAACAATAACCATAACCACGGTGACTTCATATGCTTGATCAAGGGTGCATCTGATTGGCTGGTTGACATTATGAGATTCTACTAAAACATTATCTAGTATTGTTTAGAATAACTGTTCAGCTCAGACCTGAAAAAAAAAAAAATATTGAAATAGTTCCATTTCATCATCCAATATTAATTAATATTTTTAAATTAGATTTTTTTATAAAATTTTGAAATAGAATCATAGCAGCTCATTCATTTTCTATAATTTATAGCATGAGGGATTGCTTGGGGGTTGTTTGGTTTGGTGAAAAAGGAATGTAGAGTGAAAGGAATATAGTGTTAAAGGAATGAATTGTATTTAGATTAATTTTGAGTTATTGGTTCGGTGTAAAATAAAGCCAGGCTTTGTATTCTCTTATTTAATTTGAAGAAAAAAGCATTCAATCTATAATAGAGCCATTAATGTGAACAACAACTGGAGCGCGGCAGGTCCCGAATGGCGGTGGTAGAGGTGGCGGGCACCACAGGCATCAAGAAGCAGTCAGCGGTGGCGGCAGGAGCTACATCATCACTTTACACAAAACCGTGTATTATAAATTTGCCCAAATCTAGTG
Organism: Phalaenopsis equestris; assembly: GCF_001263595.1. Lineage (NCBI taxonomy): Eukaryota > Viridiplantae > Streptophyta > Magnoliopsida > Asparagales > Orchidaceae > Phalaenopsis > Phalaenopsis equestris. The sequence goes on from NW_018164862.1 coordinate 243,638, forward strand.
AATCACAAATACATTGAAAATGAACTAGATAATGAAATGCAAATACATTGAACTACTGACAAACGCACAATGAATGTAATGAATGTAACGCACATGCACTACTTTTGCTGCTGCCGAACAACACCTTAATGAATTCCATTCAATATATATTATTCATCCAAATATTAACTTTTTTTATTTGAACCTTGATTAATTGCAAGAAATTTATCAAGCACATTGAAATGTATAGAAAAAGTTCATAATTAGAGTATTAAATTCATGCAACTCCATTCCAACAGATAATCATGCATCATATAATGGTGTGTTCTTTATTAGCCATAATCAAAACATGCATTTTAACGATAGAAAAAAATTTGATATGCATGATGAAAGAAATAGAGTTTTTATGATTTCATGTTTATGGTTACATTAAAGTATATTACGTCTTAAACTAGACTTTTTCCTACTTGTTTATTGCACTCCACCTAGAGCAAACTACCAAACAGTCTATGAACCTTGCAAGGCTATAAGAAAGCTTAGTCTTGAAGCAAATATGTAGTTTTGTGAGTTAACATTCATCTAAATTATACTTCAAATATAAAAGACCATTTGCCATGTTGAAATAAATCAAACCAACAAGTGACCTAAGGATTCTTCTTCAATTAGAATGTATGCCCATCCAACCATTATTCCTTATGCAACAAAAGATTGCTCAAGTATTGATTGTTGAGGTTATCAATACATGAATAGCATTATTCGAACTCACATTATAGACATTTTTTTGTTGATTTGGGCATTCGAAATTACATGATACATGAATGCCACATGAAGGGCAAACCATCCAGAGTATCAGGTTCCAAAGTCCTTCAAATAGAGCTTCTATTCCTATAAGAGTTAAAACAAAGCAATCGAGTTAGGTGCATTTACATACATACACACAATTCAAATGTATTTACATATCTCACACCTAAACTTTCATATTTATACACAACACTCAAATCTTTAATGTCACATAAAAAATAATGCTATTACCATTTTTTAAAAGTGAAATACACCTTTCATGCATAGGCTAAAAGCAACAAAGTGCTATGTATGTAAATATTAACGTTTAGGTGTAAGATATGTAAATACATAAGAATTGCGTGCTATGTATGTAAATTTCCAATTAATTTATTACATGAAGTTATCGATATCCCACCAAATCCAACATTAAATTAGGTATCAAAGCCTCTAACTTATTCAGTCCATTTATGTCCTTTCTTCTTTATTAACTTGTTAGCTAGGTCAATAAGTGCAAAATGCTGTAATTGTTAAGGTCATGTTAACCCAACATATTGGATCAATATGATTCCATCCCTTCTTCACTCAATCCGATCGAAATAACTAGAAATCTTCTATCAGTAAAATTTTCTTCATCCTTTATGACTACTCTTTCATTGTTTTATACTCTGTTTATTGTTGTTCCGATATTTCCACATTCTCAATAAAATTAAAACTAGTCCTATGATATTTCTGTTGACCTCATTTTTAGTGAGGTCTTAGTCTAAAACCTCTTATTTTCATGTCTCTATTGCCACTCTATCAAACTGTTTCTATTATAAGCGCATATGAGCCTCAAACAAAAATTAATTAACATTTATACTCTCATAGAGTTGATGGTGTTAACTTCGTGGAGCAAATATTTCAATGCTTATTTGCTACTATTCATTGGAAAATTCCATATAAATTCTAATAATTAAATTTATATGCATGCTCGACTTGATTTTGATCTAATCTTTGAAGTATTTCTATCTTTCTGGAAAAGAGAATGCTAAGATAGAAGAATGGAAAAAAAAGTTAAAAAAACAAAATTAAAGAATGTATGCTAGAGAAACAATTACAGAGACGTCCATTGAAGTTAAGGCATATAAAAATAAATTAGATGGTATGGACATGACAATGAATGGTAGAAAATGCTCCACTTAGATGACTGATTAAGATTAGTCCCAAGGGATTAGTAGGGAGTGAGCAAATATGAGGCTACATGAACACAAATTCCTCAAAATAATTTGCAATAAATAAATTTAATGAAGTGTGAACAGATGGAAAATGAAGAATCATAAAGCCAACCTCAAATAGCTGGGATACGACCAATGATGATGACAATAATGGCATTTATTGACAGCATAGAAACATAGATTTATAAATGATACGTAACTAGTAAGACGTGATCATAAAAAGAGCAGATTACAACATGGAGTACAGGAAAGGTTTTTAGATCATAAAATACCAAAACATCCTATAAACCCTCGAAAAAAATATTTGTAAAACTATCTACAGGGAATTAAATGTCAGGGATCTAGCTCAGGGTCCGTCCAGGGAAGCGAATGTGTCACCTTGGTTCCCTGCGTCCTCGACACAAGAGTTTTCCCAATATTCCTCACAGTGAAAATTGATGGGGCTTTGATATCGTACCAATCCTTCTTGGAAAAGGGATCCACGCTGCAAAAATAATGTCGACTCAAAAAGAAAGAAGATATTGAGGAAAACAAGACAACAAAAACTGCAAGCAAGCACTAAGCAGGTTCAAGGGATACGCACGTCTTCTTTTTACCTCCCTTCTTACCCTTTGAGATTCGCTTGTTCTTCCTGAGATTTTGGAGTCAGAACAGTTAAAAGATGTAGATATAAGAGAGAGAAGATCGGATCAAGCAAGAAACTCTAACCCGACTGCCATGTCTCCGCCGCTGCGAGATGCCGGAACTGCAGAGGCTGCTGCTGCTGCTGCTAGGGTTTTAAGCAATCGAAGATAAATTATTCTGCAACAGTTTATTTGCTCTTGGAATTGGCTCGAAATATTCATAAAATTAAATAGTATAATTTAGAATTAATTAATTTTTATACAAATATTTTTTAGAAAAAATATTATTTTAATTTTATTTAAAAATTAATTATGATGATAGTTTGGTATTCTAATAAGCCAATTTCGAGACTAATACAAAAACATGAATAAGTTTTTCGAGCCGAACACGAACACTTAGTTATGATAATAGTTTGGTATTCTAATGAGCCAATTTCGAGACTAACACAAGAACATGAATAAGTTTTTCGAGCCGAACACGAACACACTATTAACGAGCCATTTCAAACACAAGCCAATTTCGAACGAGCCAAATACATCTCAAGCCTGAGCTCGCTCGGGCTAGATGGGTGTTCCACACAATTGGGCATTTACATACAAACCACTCAATTCTCATGGATTTATATTTTTTTAGCATCCAAATTTCACTTTTATATTTATACGACCTAAATCTTTCAAATCATTTAGTCAAATTAGTAATCAACTATTTTAAGAGGGATTGAAGTAGACCCAACCTAAAAAAAATCTAAAATTATGATTAAAATTAATACAGGAGATGTGGGTAAGAGGAATGCTTCATAGTTTTAATATTTGGTTACCAAAGTGCATAGGACTATCAAGGGGGAGGGGAGTCATGCTGTGAGTGCGATCGACAATGAAACCAGCACGAGCGGGCTTCGAAACCTCCCATCCAAGGGGCATCGACAACACATTTTTTTCAATATATTAAATATTTTTAAAAATATTATCATTTTACTAAAACATCATCAACTTCCTTCGAGATTTACATAGCACACAATTCTTAAATATTGCATCATTTACCACTTTTTAAATGACGTAAGTTGAGCTCTATTTGACTATAACTGGTTTTGAGCTCTCTAAGGTAACCATCTTTGTTGCTTTCATCACTAATGTCAGACTAGAATATCAGAAATTCGGATGAAGACATCGATTACACCACATGATTATGCATAATAGTGTCATGCAATTCACGCCATCGTCCATATATTCAGACGACTTGGCATAATATTCCATCCATCAAATGGGGCAAAGCCATGCATTGGGAGACCTCACTCTGCGTGCCCACACAAGCAAAACACCTGCACTGGTGTTACCCAACGGGCGATCATCACATTCATTTAATGCTAATACCGAGGACAAGCGTGCACTGGTGTTACCCAACGGGCGCGGGAAGAGCTGTATCATCACATTCATTTAATGCTAATACCGAGGACAACTAAAAATGGGTACACATGGTGCTGCCCGCGACAAAATACTAAGCCTGGGCAATGTATGTGCGAACGACAATGTGATTGCAAAATAATGTGGAACAATCCACGCCATACATGATATTTTCTCGTTACGCTCGTTCCCATCCATCCTTTTTGGGCACTATGGGTGTAATATTTGAAGTGAGGTAAATTCAAGGGAGAGGGGTGGCCGGATGGGTTAACAAAACAGGAAATATATATTTTTTGCATGACATAAACAAAAAGATTATCTTATAAAAAAACATTCTACTACAATTGACGCTGTCCGTGAAAATTCTAGCCACAACAATGAAATCTACTAAGTTTGACATCGGGAAATTCATCAGAATGAATGATTTTGGCTTGTGCAGGGAATCCATTTTATGTAGATTTGTAATTGATAGTAATGAAGCTATGAATTATTGTGATGACTCTCAATTACGTAAACTAAGACGACACCACAATATATAAGAAGATTTTCTATAGATAATAGGTACAACGGTTATTTGGCTATGACAAGTGTTTAATTAGTCATCTTGTATGTCCTTATATATATATATATATATATAAAAATGCCAGCTAAAGCCCCACTCCGGGCAGCAATCAAAACTGCCCGCTGCCCATCTCCCTTCTTTAAAATCCCTCGCTCCTTCCCTTCCACATGCCTGTCGCATCATTTCCTCTTTTCACGCTCTCTCTCCTTCGCACCAGATCTAAAAAAACCCTATTCTTCGTGCAGAGATGGAGTCCTCTCTAAGAATGAGGCGCGTAGAGAGCTAGAGGAGATTGTTCGTCAATGAAATTGTGTGGTGTAATCTTCAAGATTGTCTTAGTGAATTGTTTATTGATTCCCTCCTGCGAATGTAGGTCTTATGAACCGAACCACGTAAATTCTCAGTGTTCTTGTTTGCATTTTCTTTGCGGTTTTCTTTTTCCCATTTTGTTGTCCTGCAGTTTTCTTGGCATCATATTCTGCTACAATTGACGTTGTCTGTGGGGATTCTAGCCACAACAATTGGATCTGCTAAGTTCAACATCCAGAAATTCATCGAAAAGAATGATTCTGATTTGTAATTAAAAGTCAAGGTAGAGAATTGTTATGATGACTCTCAATTATGTGAACTAAGACGACATCATAGTTTGTAAGGAGGTTTTCTATAGCTAATGAGTACAACAGTCATTTGGCTATGACAATTGTTTAATTGGTTATCTTGTATGAGTCATTGTCTATATATATGTAATGATGTATATGAGTTGATGGGCTTAAGGGGGAAAAAATTCTGAGAGCAATGTGATGAACTAAGAAAACTCGTATCGAGATCAAGATCGATAGAGAGCTAGAGGAGATTGTTCGTCAATGAAATTGTGTGGTGTAATCTTCAAGATTGTCTTAGTGAATTGTTTATTGATTCCCTCCTGCGAATGTAGGTCTTATGAACCGAACCACGTAAATTCTCAGTGTTCTTGTTTGCATTTTCTTTGCGGTTTTCTTTTTCATGTTACAATGATCATTTTATGAATAAGACACGATTAATACGACATTTTATTGTTCCCTCCTTTCTCTCTCCGTGTCTCTCCCTCTCTCTCACTCACTTCTTACTCTCTATTCCTTTGGTGTGATCACTGACAGAACAAGGTGCAAAATTATTAAGAAGCATTTACATACATAACACACAATTCATAAGTATTTACATATCTAACATATAAACATTCATATTTACATGCATATCACTCAAATCTTTAAAATCACATCAAAAATATCATATTTACTATTTTTAAATGGAAATCACACTTTTTAGCAAAATTTTATTACACCAAAATATTATAAATGTAAATATTAAAATATGAGTTTTACACAAATAAATTTATCGAAAGGTTAAATTTAATATACTTTCTAAACTATATATGAACGAACTACCAAATTTCTTATCTTATATAACTACACTTATAACTCTTCTTATGATGCGAAGTAGAATGGAAGGAGCATCAAAGATAAAATCATGTTAATTTAAAATGCAGAGATTAAAAATGATTATGGGAATTAATAATTGAAGAAGCTCCTTAATTCTTGTTAATCAGAGGACATGCAGTCAATGTCCTCTGAAGCGGCTGATCAGGAGTAGTAGTTGGAAATCGGTCAGAGGAAGGTCGATAGGGGGAGTGGTTTTTTAGTCCATAGGAGCACAGTGGATGAGGACAGTTTAGGTAGATGTCAGACAAAAAAGAGGGAGAAGCCACTGACAGTTCTGATGGCCGGCAACCAAGGAAAATTGGCGGTGAAATAGTTTGGTGTTGGGGCAACTCGTTGGTGGAAGCAGTTGCTAGCTGTGGATGCACGACAAGGGCTTAATTGAGAAAGAGAGAATGAGCTCATTGGTTGTAGGAGGAAGAGTTTGGAGATACGAGCGTGCCTTGTGTTTCATCTGCGAGGAGCGATCAGAGGAGACTGCTTTGAAGGAAATAAGTCCGTTCAAGGGGTGAAGGAAGAAACATGAGATGTCTAGTGGGCAAGGATTTGCTTAAGGGTGGACATATGGCTTCTGGGATGATACTGCTTGGTTACCGATAGAGAGTTGGGTTGGTTGATTAGTGAAGTGGTTAGTTGGTTGCTATAATGGCAATCGACCAGTGAGTCGGTCAATCAATTGCTAGAAGGTTCGAAAAGATGAGAGGATAAATCGATGCAACTAAAAGGTCTTATAACGAACCACGAGGAGAAATAGATGCATAGGAAGAATTGTAGGAGACTCGGGACATTGAATAGATGTGGTGGATGAGTGGCTAGGGGAGCTAGAGTGACCAAATGAATAATTGGAGTCCTTCCTTTGCCGTTCCCCTTGTTGCTCTTCTTTGCTCTTCTTCTTGTTGGCGACACGATCTACGCTCGCACACTTTTTAAAATGTTGAATCAAAATATGTCTGGTAGACCGTGCCCAAAGAATTGAGCGCTGGACCGAGGAGAGGTGATATAGGGAGAGAAATGAGCAAGAGAGAGAGGGAAGAGGAGGACTTCCCCTAGCCAGGGGGAAAATGGGGTATTCCTAGGCTCGTAGACCTATTTTATTCCATAAAATTAAATGTTATAAAAGAGGGGTGCCCCTAAAAAAGTCCCCTCTTTACATCATGAAGTCGAAGATATGAGGGGCAAAATGTACAAAAATTACATATTTGGATATTCATTGAAGAGAGAAGCAAATGATGTTTTAGTCATTTTTATTTCGACCATTGGATTGTCTCGAGATCGATGCAGACTTTCATATCCATGTTTCTTTGCCTTGGTGTTGATGACATTCAATATATAAGAAATTAAGTCGAAGAAGAGAGTTGAGAAGCGCAGAAAATAGAATCAAAGAATCTTTGATAGAGGAATATTCACTTCCATCTTTGGCTCCACTGCTTGATTTCTTTCTTCCGCTGAAGGCTGCGAAAGGGAAGTTGAAGGCTGCTGCACTTGATTCCTTAATTAAAAGTAAAAGCATTTAATTAAGGGAAATATATATATATATTTTTTTTTTCAAAAAAAAAAAATATTTTTTCTTTCCTACCTCTTTTTTTTTTAAAAAAAAATAATAATAATAATAATAAAAAAAAAGGTCTAAGCAAGGATTTTTGCAGAGGAATTTTTTGCAGAAAGTTTTGTTGCAGGAATAATTTTCAGATGGCATTTTCTGGTGCAAAATTCGAGGTGGTGAAGTTCGACGGAACTGGTAACTTCGGATTGTGGCAAACTAGGTTGAAAGATCTGTTGGCACAACAGGGAATCTTGAAAGCTCTGCGGGCAATAAAACCAGATGTCATGGAGGATGAAAATTGGGAAGAATTGCAACAGCGAGTGGCAGCGACGATACGACTATGTCTGGCAGACGAGGTTATGTATCACGTGATGAATCTGAAATCTCCAGGAGAAGTTTGGAAGAAATTGGAAGCTCAGTTTATGGCAAAATCTCTGACGAATAAGTTGTATCTGAAGCAAAAGTTGTATGGGCT
>NW_018164862.1:252341-271564 GCF_001263595.1 Phalaenopsis equestris
GAGAATTTCCATTATAAAGAGTGTTTATCCCCCCCCCCCCCCCCAATGAAGTTTTAATAAAAACAATAAGATTTAAATTTTACCCCAACTCTTAACATTCTACGACTGCGTAATTAGGGTTGTCAAAATAACTCTTTGTTTGCGAACAACTCGTGTTCGTCTCGCTAAGCAAACGAGTTGAACACGGTTATACTTTTGTGTTCGAAATATAAACGAACCGAACACAAACAATGATATTTTTTAAAGAGTCAAACAGGAGCTAAGCCTGACTCGCCTGTGCTCGACTAGGGCTGTCAAAAAAGCTCGTTGTTCGCGAATTTTTAGCTGCATTTTTTTGAAAATGCAGACAAAAAAAAAATTTCCCAAACAAAAAAAAAAATTGCGGTGCGGCGCCGCACCGTCACGGAACCGCCGTCCCAAACACATCCTAAGCGTTGCTCTTCAAGCTTGTGAATACACAATGGTGCCAAAGTCAGTTATGTATATTAATAAAGGGTCCCGAGTCGGATACAAATATGAAAATATGTAATAATGACTTGTAATGTCCCTATTAAAGTAGGGTTTAGCATGGACAAACATGTAACTTTACAAAGTATCCCTAGGATATATAAATGAGGGATAATTTCTTCAATAAAAGACTATTGAATCCACCCCTAATGATGTTTTAATATAAACAATAAGATTTAAAATTTACCCCAACTCTTAACATTCTACGACTGTGTGATTAGGGTTGCCAAAATAACTCTTTGTTTGCGAACAACTCGTGTTCGTCTCGCTAAGCAAACGAGCTGAACGCGAATACACTTTTTGTGTTCGAAATATAAACGAACCAAACACAAACAATGATATTTTTTAAAGAGCCAAACGGGAGCTAAGCCTGATTTGCTTGTGTTCGACTGGTTTACACCTCAAAATATAAGGCCTGTGAATCAACACGGTGGGTTAACCTCGGTTGTAGGAACATGAAAATTGGCACTTTGGCAGGAGAGTGTAGTGGGCGGTGCTCTTTTAAATTTTTACAGCTAGTTATCAATAAATATGTTGCATGTTCAAACATTAATTGGATTGGATGACGAAAAACACAACCTGCTCGACTAGTTTACACCTCAAAATATAAGGCTTGTGAATCAACACGGTGGGTTAACCTCAGTTGCAGGAACATGAAAATTGGCACTTTGGCAGAAGAGTGCAATGGGCGGTGCCCTTTTAAATTTTTTCAATTAGTTATCAATAAATATGTTGCATGTTAAAACATTAATTGGATTGGATGACGAAAAACACAACCGTGTGTGTGTGCGCGCACACACACACAAGCTTTGACCTGTTGGTGGCAGGGTCACCGTGGGCTCCTATCATGGGGCCTAGCGCAGGGGAGATCAGTATTTGGACATCTGCTAAATATTGATTCCCTTTTACCTGTGTGTGTGCGCGCGTGCGCGTACAAGCTTTGGCCTGTTGGTGGCAGGGTCACTGTGGGCTCTTATCATGGGGCCTAGCGCAGGGGAAATCAGTATTTGGACATATGCTAAATACTGATTTCCTTATATAATTTTTTTTCTGAGGGGTATTTCTGCTTGATGGATATTTATCTACATGCTATGATAACGAAGAACTTGGTTGATTGGTCGTTACTATAAAATTACACATTTTTTTGTTTTTATAGTTTTTTTAGCTACCACAATATTATTTTTTTATTATTTAATGTATTTGTTATTTTTATATTTGTTGCTAGCAAACTATTAATTAGAACTTTAGCCATTTTCAAATTAATTATTACAACATTTTTTATAGCTTGGATGTGGATTCTATTTGCTTTAATTTTTTTGTTTACTCTAAATGTGGACTAATAATAGCTTTTTTTTAATTAACAACAATTCTAATATAATTTCGGAGAAGTTAGTGTTAGTGACCATTGAATTCAAATAAGTCTTGTGGATCAAACCCACTATATAAAGCCTTGGATTGACGAGAGGAAAAGAAAGAGAGAGAGAGAATGGGGAGCAAACCGTCCTTCTAGACTCAACGTGAGAGAAGTTTGAGTAATGAATGACAAATTGATATTTTAAGAGGGACAAAAGTATTTCACGAGGGGTAAAACTAACATTCATCCAAGTGATAAAAATTAAAGTATAGATGTTAGACATTTAAATACATATAAATTACTCGGTGTATTTTATAATTAAAATAAGCAAATCATTCAAAAATTAAAATGAAGGAACTCACTAAAAAATAAAGCCCATTTCAATGATGAACTACAAAACAAATAAATATTTACATTTCAATTGAATGATTCATATCAATCTCTCAATTCACATCCACGCAGAAAATTAAAAAAAAAAATAAATAAATAAAATCACCTCCACCTCCCCCTCCTCCTCTCCCCACTCTCCTCCCCCCTCAACACCGGCAACAAATACCAGCACACGCTCACGCAGCAAATCGCAAACCCCCTCCCCGAAACAACAAAACAGAGCAAAATCAGAAGCACCACCCCCATCATATAATACGAAGGCCTCCATCTCCACCACCTAATCTCCTTCTTCTCCATCTTCTCCCTCTTCTGCTGCGACGGCGGCGGCAAATCTCCTCCTTCCCCGCTCCTCTTACCCTCTTCCTCCTCCTCCCTCCGCCGAACGACGACCGGAGTCCAATCACAAGAATCGGAACACATGAAACGGACCGAAGCGATACCGTTGGAGCCCGCGCCGGACATGATCTTCTTCTTCTTCGCCTGGAGCGCCGACACAACGGAAGAAAACTTGTCCAGGCCGCGAGACGCGTATGGATTCTTCTTCTTCGAGCGAGCCATTTGGTGCATGTGAGGTTGGCGATGAAGATTGGCGATGGGGGAGATAATAAATAGGTATTGATTGATAAGGAGAGATTTGGTCAAGGGTTGACGCGGATGCGGACGGTTTCAAAGCGGTGACTCGGTGCGGACGGCTGCTTCAAATAGATGTGGGTTTAGCACGTGTGCATCTATTAACGGAAGGATAAGGTAAATAAATAAAAGTTTGGGTGGTCTATGTATTCATCCTCATCACTAATATTTACTTGGAATATAATTTTTTCACTTATTTATTGTAATTTTAGTGGCATTGAGACTTCGTTATAATTAAATTTGGATCAACATATTTTTAATTAAATAAAAATTATGTGGAAAATCAGAATGTAAGTGAATATTATCTGATTTTAAATATAAGAAATTTAATTTTAATTTATCTATGTTGCTTGTGAATTCACACAAATCAGTTAGAGATCTATGAGGTATGAGCAAATATTACATCTAGATTCTAGATGTAATTTGCGCATGGAGTCCAACAGAGAGACGTAACGTGTCAAGTGGGCGCACTGCAATAAACTGAGATTGATCAGTGTTAAAATTTGTATGACTCATTTGACATATCACGCCTCATTATATTTATATAAATATAAATATAATTAAATTTATATTTATAAAGCGCAAAAAAAGTTATCATTATATTAAAAATACTATTATTATTAATAATTTAAAAGTGATATATATATTTTTTATGCATTAATTCATGACTCTAAGATGTTATTTTGATCAAATTCAACATTATGTGAATCACAATCAGACATTGTGTAGGAAGTTTGCTCAAACCATATCATACTATTTTGTTGTCAAAACATTTTCAGCTATATTCAAACATGATTCAAATTATGTAAAAGTTAGCATCTCCCATGCTTATGTTATGCATGAAAATTGTAGGGGTAATAGCTAATATGAAAGTTAATGATGAAGAACATTTAAAGTAGTACTTATTTGGGTGTTTATATTTATGGCTTCAAAAATGCATGTCGAACAAAGTTAATTATGGATGAAATATATTCCAACACATAATATGAGAGTGTTTTGCTCGTGTTAATCGTGCAACATGTCAACATTCCTAGAGCAGTTGATGACTTATCGATCGTCTAGTAATAATTAGGAAGTATATCAAAATATTTTGAATTTATATTATTTTAGATGCTAAGCATCTATCTATATATATATATAATTATGGAAATAATTTAAAATGGCTTGAGTTACTAGAGGAAATTTTCATAAAAAATTGATTTATATTTACTAAAAATCTTATGTTATTAAATGATATTAATTTTATTTTCTTATCAAATCAACTCAAACGCCATGAAATTTAGCACAAAGGCCAGTCAATAGAATCCTTAGGATATGAAGCATACTAACAAATTCATAGCAGTAGAGTAATATATTATTGTCTCAGTGTGGTACGAAGATTCAATACACACTAAAAAAAAGAAAAAAACAACTAGTAATTACTTCAATAAATTCATAATTATTGATTAGTATAATTAAAAATAAATATTTAAATTAAATTTTATGAAACTTAATAATGACATCATTAATATATAATATTAAACTTTCAATTCAAATAAAATATTTAAATCCTAAAATAAATTATCAAACAGTCTCACGTACTTTTAATTGAATTTAACAAATATAATATGAATAAATTTTTTAGAATTTAAACACATTGGGACTTACTAAATTCAATTTTATAAGACTAACCAAATCCTACTTAAAGCCAAGCATTGCCAAAGGGTGATTTAAAATTTTTAATAATTGTAGTAGACTAAATCAAAATAGAGTCCATAATACTAAACCCAATAAGAAGGATACACGAATACAAAGGCTTGGATCTTACAAAAATTTTTTTGTGCGGACTCCTGACGTAGCTCTACGTGCGGCGCAGGATATTCCTGAGTTATTTTCAGGTTATTTCTGGGTTATTTTCAATAATCCCGAAATAACCCAGATAGAACCCGCGTTCTTTATTTTTGAATTATTTCAGGATTATTGAAAATAACCCATAAATAACCTGAAAATAACTCAGGAATAAACTACGCCGCACGTAGAGATACGTCAGGTGTCCAGACAGAAAATACGCGCTCTTACAAAATTTTTTCTGTGCGGACTCCTGACGTAGCTTTACGTGGGGTGTCTTATGAAAAAAAAATTATTATATAAAATAATATGATCTTTTATAACTTCTTGAAGTATTTTCTTAAAAATTATATATAAAATAAGTCGAATCCTATAAAAATGTAGCATCACTTAATACATTATAAATAAATAAAATATGCTACTGTCAATTTAACTAAATAGATGCTAATGATTCATTTTATCAATAGGGGAGCTAAAGACAAGGCAGATGAAAGACAAACAAATGAGTAATGATAAAAATTGTGTGCTGCAAAGTATAATGGTATAGATCAAATAAAAAAAGAATGAGTGAAATACTCGTGCTAACCAAACGACAAAGAATGAAAGTTGGAGAGACGATGAGTTTTTGGTCAGATTTGATGCAAGTGTGATCAAGATTGGGCGTGCAAGCGACCAATGCCAATATCCCCAGCATGAGTTTGAGTATGTAAGACGTACGCAGAGTTGCGTACGTCAGGAGGTTACAGGGAGGGTATTGTGGGGTTATATCCACGTTATACCCCTTCTTGTAACCTCCCTGTAACCCCTGTAACCTACTGGCGTACGCAGCGCTGCGTACGTCTTACGTACTCAAATTTTTTCCCAGCATGAGGAGTGGGCGAGAGTCTCATTTTTGGCACAATTAATTCTGTAAACAACACTAATTTAGATGGTTAAATGAAATTAATAAATGTTAATTAAATTTCATATTTTTATTCTTTTATATTATTTTATATTTAGTAATGTTCATATTGGAGAACAGAAAAAAACAAAGATCATTGGAACAATCTATAATCGTGATATAACTGTGATTAAATTAAATCTTTTCAAGAATTATAGTTAAGATTTTTTCTAGGACTTTTGCCTTTGATGAATGAGCTCTTTCATTCAAGGATTCAGTGGAAGTTTTCATTTGATAAGATACTAGGGTTGGATTACTTCTATGGATAACAAAAAAGGGTGTCTAAATTTCGATCCATTTGATCTTTTTTTATAGGTTGAGGCTAGCTACATTAAGTTTTTTTTTCTTTCTATTATATATTTAAAGAAATAATTCTATTCCACTTTATAGTAAGTTTCTTTGTCTTAAATATATGATTTTATGAAGTGTGAATTGATTCCCTTTGAGATTGGATTTTTCTTTCTACTTCTCAATCCACTTTTGATAGTTGGGCTAGTGAAGAAAGCTCATCTTTTTCTCTAAGCATATACCCTTTGAATCTACTTTAAGTGTGAGTTAAGAGTATCAAGAGGTAGTTATTAGCCAAGGAGAAAGAATAACTATTGATAGTCTCCAGCCCTCACTAGCAGTTCTAGGAAATCCATTCTTTTGGATTGGAAAGTGCACATTTTTTTCTAGATCCAATCGGTGGAATAAGGTCATTTTCTTCTCTAAGCTTTTTTTTTTTGGTCCCCCTTTTCTATCAATCGTCAGTTAGTTGACTATATCTTATCTATACCCACCCAACAGTGTCCATTTTGGAAAAAAAAAATTTTTTTTTGAATGTTAATTGACATCCCTTTTTGAGAATATCCCAATATCATAGTCAATGCATCTCTTCAATTGGCACTTATGGATGTCTTTTTATCTTTTTTTCCTTTTTCCGACATATGATGTTTGGTAATTGCTATGACCACTTCATTAGCTCACTCCTTACTAATTGGAGCAACCCGAAGACCAATTAATTTCGTTTTTTTTTTTCACTTGGCTATTGGAATACCTTCCAATCGTGGTAATAGATCCATCTCTTGTACCAATGGCTCCTTTTGGTGCCTCACTTCAAAGTTAAGGCGAGCCAGGAAAAAAAACTTTCTAAGAAAACAAATCATCTTTTATTTATGTCATCAATTTTTAGGTTTTATGATTACAGTCAACCGACAGACACTCTAGCTGAGCAAAAATCTTCCAAAACTAAAATAAGTGACTAGAATAAGATTTTATCTAAAAATCCCATGGTTGCCTTGTGATGTGACCTTGTGATGTGCCTTTTTCAATAGCAAAGAAGCTATTTCAATCTTTTTCCATTCAACCTGTAGTAAGACAAACATGAACATTACTACAATTGAAATATAAAAAAGAAAATTCAAGGAAAAAATAAGACCTTCTTTCTAAGAAAATTTGGTTTTCACTAAACCAATATATCTTTCTCATTATCACATAAAAAATATAGATGACTGCCTCTGTAGGATTACTGCCTTCTCGATAAAGGGGATAAGGTGCTATAAATGTCCCACTAGAATGTACTGAAGGTCCTTTTGGTTCGACATACGGGGCAAGGAATGGGATAACGAGAGGAACATATAAAAAAAGAAGAAGCATTCTCTCACTATTAGAAGATAATAGTTGGTGACTCGAATCCATCTTGAGCAGCTACTCATAATAAGGGTAATTAGAGGAATTTACATAGATTTCACTCATTTATAGATAATTAGAGGAATTTATCTTCGTTAGTGTAGTCTCCTTACTACACTAAAGGTCATCAACATTGATTGTCTTCAAAATACAATCATACAAACTTTCATACTAGATCTAGAGGGAGATATATATAGCCATTCTTCCCTCACTTAATAGAATAACAAAATTTATGGCAATTGCGCCTTTTTCAAAATCAAGATCACTTCAACATTTTGCAACTAGACTCCCCTTGAACCTGTTAAACAACTATGGGACACACCCGGCTGCATAGCCCGCATACATATGTACATCTTGCTGGATGAGGAGATTGCATCTCCTCCAAGCAATAAGAAAAAAAAGAGAGCGGATCCAAGGTTACCTTCACTGCTCCTCCAGGCAACCTCTACGTAAATTTAATACCTTCATTAGTATCCTAATAACACAACAAACAAATAGCACAAAACCTCGACATTCATAAATTTCATGATGTTCCAAGGAAACTATATATAAGAGGCAAGCCATTGCATGGGCAAACGTGAACCTAGTCACAACTATTTTTCACCATTGCCAGATCTATCTAAAGACACTTTCAGTCGCTCCACTCCTAGTAACAATGAGTTGATCAATATGTCAAGATACCTTCCAAATAGATGTATATCTAGGCACAATATAGATGAAAAAGATGATACAGGAAAAAAGTCCCTTCAACATCTATCCTATACATTTGAGTGAACTTTGACAACTATGAGGTTGTCCTAGAGATACACAACCAACATGCACCCTTTTGTGTAAAAAGAAAAAAGACTTCAAAACAAATTCGCCTTAATCAAAAGAAGCTCAGTAAAATCATAACCTAGTTGAACTCAAACAGAAGAACTCTTGCCACATGTTGGAATTATTGGAAGAACTCCCCACTAACATTGGCAATCGTGAGCGAGCTCCTACCATAACCAACAATCAGAGGGATAGCTACCTCTATCAAGGAGCATCACATCGAATTTGACTATCTCAATACCTACCTCTATCAAGGAGCATCACATTAAATGAACCTCAATTAAACCTACAAAGAACACTCATTCTCTCTTTTTCCAGAGAAAAACAAAAAACAAGACATTTAGACATCCTAAAAGCAATAATTTTGATTTTTCCAAAATAAAAAGCCACTCAACACGCCTGTAAAAACATGACAAGGGATGAATGCACAAGTCACAAAAACCTATGTTGTCAAAATTATTCAGGTTGATCTTGTGAACTACTTTCTGCTCGTGATAAGCTTAATTCTAGAAAACACCTTCTATTAGCTATCACAATGCTACGCCTTTGGCGAGGACTGCTATCCCAAAAGGTATTCATCATTGAGCGAAAAATATTTCTCTTACTTTGGAGCTGTAGTGAACCACAACAGACATTTACAGACATTGTTTGGAATTATAACTCATCTAGCATCTTTGGTAATAGGACAAACAACTTCATGCTACACAACAGAAATAGAGATAGCCTCATAAAAAAGTGTGATTCTGAGTCTCCTAGTTGAGACCGGTGAGCAAGACCCAAGCATGTTAAGGATGCGGCCAGCAACATTGATTTCTTCATTGCTACATCAAGATGATATATAGCATCATGAATATAGACAAAATTTTCTTCACATTGTTTCATCAACTTTATTAAAATAACGATACTCGTGCTAGTAGATGGGTACCGATATTACTAGTTAGGGGCAGCACCATATGTTTAAGTTTGACATGGAGACATCTCAATGTGAAAATTTCATCAATGCACCACTACAACTGGAACAACTATTAGTTCCAGCGGTTTTCCATTAAAAAGGTAATATCAGCAATACCTATATATTTATTATCTTATTCAGCACAAAACAATCAGAAACTGAGTCTGCCACAAAAAGGCCAAACGCTTTCATATTAACTCAGTTAAGCAGATGATGAAGCTAATCATAATTTGCTCAAAAAACATATAACTAAAGTAAAACAAAAAAAAAACAAAAAACAAAGCTTAAAATGCATTAATTTGCTTTTTATTACTACTTTTGTATGTTTTGGGAGGTACCAATTCGTGGAAGCAATTTCATAAAAGCCAACGCCAGCGCACCGCAAAAAGGTAAGCCAGTGACAGACTATATACATTTATGAATACTGTCTAATCCGCCCCCAAATCAATTTCGGTGATCAAGTTTTACATGAGCAGATGTTGAAGGAAAACAGTAGCGCAACCGGAAAAATGAAGGAGGAGAAAGCCATCATAGAACTCTCAGTTGAGCTAGGAATGCGGCACAGAGGTCCAAAAATAGAAGCTGTGGGCCATTGACCCTCTGCAAGTCAAGAAGGTACTTCTCCTCTCTGGTCTTATAAAGCTGATAAAAAAATGAAATCACGTTGTTCATGTTTATAAAAAGAAGAAAAATATAATTTGCATACTTAAACATAAGTAACTATGTAGAGCAATCTATCACTATAGGATTATTAACATATATCAAAAAATATCTAAAAAAAATATTGAAGCAACTGCATATCATATGCACAGCAAAAGAGATTCAGTCGTATAAGAAAAATCTGTCTAAAGCAAATGTGTTTGGACAACTGACCGATCAACACTAGGTTAAAAAGACATTTTGTCTGCCTAAATATAAATTTATTAAATCTATCATCTAAATCTCCGAAATATTTTCAAATTTCAAAAATTCTCCTATCCTACTTTTAAACACCTAAGCTTAACCCTGTAAGTACATATTTGTCCATATCCTCATTCTTCTGTATAATACATTTAAATAGTCAAATATATCACATCTACATTTCATTTTGTCTTCCACTAATATTACCAGAGAATTACCAACATATCTGTTACTAAAATTAAATCAATATATTATTTCATCTATTAGTAATATTATCAAATAATTGATACATCACGTAACATGAATAAAATATTTGTTTGGACAAGTACTGTTATCTTTTAAACAATATCTCCATTGGAGGGTGGTTGTGGGGTAGAAAGAGATCGAGGATAAGGGAGGTCGACGGCATTTGGAAGATGATAGGGGGTGCTTGGGAGCAGTTTAGTCAGAAAACAACAAAAAAAATCACAAATGGCGAGGAGGATTCACCATCTGTTCCTAAGCAAGATACAGATACACTACTTGCAAAAAAAAAAAGATGATATGTCACTCCGGAGAAAGATGATATGTTACCCCGGAGATCAAAAAAACAAACATCTCCAAACACAAACACCACAGCTAAAGTCTGTCAAAATCAACAACTAACAAAATATAAATAGTTCCCTCTCAAAAACCCTAATTCGAATTAAAGAAATATTAAATTTAGGTTAATAGGGCTAGGGCTGAGGCTGCTACATGCAGCAGAATCCCGTAATAGTGATCCTTAAAAGACAGAATCATCGCATGTTTCACAGATGCGAGAACATGGAACCTATGGAACCCGTGTGAACACAGAATACCATGGAAGCAAGAATGCCGAATGTCGCAGGAGCATAATATCCCGCGCGAGACGCCCCCATGTAAATTAACTTATTTCACCAAAATATTTTCCTAACTAGAACCAATACATTCGTGAAAATCAAACACCAAATTACCTTATTTTGAATATTCTTAATAAAAATCTCAATAATAAAAGCAAGAAAGATTTGAACTTAATGTTATTCATCCATATAATCTTCTTGCAGCTCAAAACCCATTTTTGCTCTATCAAAACTATTAATATTAGTCGATGCTCAAATATTCTTATAAATTCTTTTTAAAATGACTATCAAACTAATTTCCATGAATAACCATCATAAATTTTCTCATGATAAATTAAAAAAATAGTGAAAACAATTATCAACCACTATTTTACATTAATATTTGAAAAAAAAAATTAAGATAGGCTTTCCTAACATGAAATCAAATAAACTCTGATACAAACATAATTTTCACAATTCTACGTTTCACTATTCTCCCCCGCAACTTTATTGTATGACTAATAACTTTAATTCCTTATAATTAGAACAATTCTAAATAAAATCTTCATTCTTAAATATTAATACCAAAATGATACTTCCTTAATAATTTAACCTCTTAATTTTAAAATCTTTATTTAAAACTTTTTATTAACCAAAGCACTGCATAACTCTCTAATCTCAGTAGTTATTTCATCAGTATTTATAACGTTAACTTTATGCATCATTTAAGAGCTACATTAATTCATTAATCCAGCACAATGCTTTTTAACTATGTTTAGATTATGCCACTATACATGGTAACACCTCATTAAAAAAAATAAATTCATGCTTTAAGTTTTTCTTCTAGCCTTAGTATGTGCCTCATTGGAGGCTCTTTGAACAAGTTTGTCGTGTCAATAAAAGATAAGAATAATATATAGAGATTAGTTATTCGAGCATTTACATAACACTCAATTCCAATGTATTTATATGCCTAACACCTAAGTTTTATTTTTTCACTTTGTCACCCAAATCTTTCATATCACATAAAAAATACCAAATTTTTTACTTTTAAAATGTAAAATACACCTTTTTATGCATAGGAAAGGTGGTATAAATGTAAAATTGAAGTATAGGTGTTAGATATGTAAATACATAGAAATTAAGTGGTATGTATGTAAATCTTCGTTAGCTATTCTTAAGTGAACTCATGCAGTTCGACACAAGTAGGGTACACATGCATTCTTAAGAGGAGATACAAGCAATACTCTAGATCATAAATGACTGGACAACCTAATCTGAGGTAGATATATGAGTAAAATGTCAAAATAATCCCCTGTTTAATGGTGGTCATTTTAGTCTCAGAATCTATAAGTGTCAAATTAGATTAGGGTTGAAATAGTTCTCTATGGGACTATTTCAGCCCATATTAAAATAGTATGGGTACTAAATCAGCACTTATATAGACTCTGGAACTAAAATGACCTGTACAAAGAGTCAGGCGATCATTTTGACATTTTTCACGTAGATAAATGGACTATCAATAATCCACCAGCATAGATTCAATTTGCGACAATTGTGGATGGCTTGAGACTAGAGTTTTAATGAAGATTTTAGTGGCCAAGAAATTAAGGTGGCCGCTGATTAAGAAAAGAAACAACACAAAAACATAGATTTTCCTAACACTGAGAAATCCCCATGCAACTCTGAGAAATATTCTTCATCAAAAAACGGATAAAAAATCCTAGTTTATTGAAAACCATCTTCAGATATACATGTAGATGATAAAAAAGCTTAGAATATAAATAGTAAACTTAAATAAAATTCTAGTTTGTTTCATTATGCAAATATGCAGAAAAAGTAGAAAGGATGGCTAGCATAGAGCGGTGATAAAAAGTGAACGTTCAAAGAGATTAAAAGGATACAAAAAGACACGATATTAGCTTTTTTTCTATTTATGTAGAATCCTAGCATAAAGTAGTAGTCCTTCTCAATTAAAAAATGGCTAAAAGTCGAAAGAATTTTTCACTCTCCTCACCACCTAAGTATCCTCCAACAATTATAAATACTTAAGCAAAAAATAAGACCCTTTCATAACCAGTTAATGAGGTTGTCACTATTTGAGTAAAAGCATGTGTTTGTGTGTGTTGTGTGTGAAAATTTCTAGAGTACCTGAACTTCAAACTTAACCACATAAGATGCACTTGCAGCAAGATCATCATTTCCAATGATGTCAGATTCATCACTGTATCCACGATAAAATCCAGGCATCCATCTGCATTTCATATTGTAGTGACCAATTTTTTTCCAAGAAACATTTAATTCTTGAAGCGCTTTAAGAACTTCCATCATTATTTCACGAGGATGAGCTCTAGACTGCAAGAACACAATGACTATAACTCAAAAAGATTGCATAAAATTAACTAAAGCATATAAGACAAAATATATAGCAAATTTCTTGACCTGAAGGCCAAGAGCCCATTTTCTTTCAGAAGGGAAATGGGGCCTTAAACTCGCACCCTGAGGATCCACATATCCAAACATGCGAGGGCTAACAGCAGGAGGGCTAACAGCAGGAGCAGGCATGTCACATGTACCCACTCGAGTGAAGCCACATTCCTAGTAGTCAATAACAAAATCAATAGAACACAACAGAAACAGAAACAGAAACAGAAGAATCTTAATTGATAATTTCCTACAAACTTGAGCATTAAGGCTTGTTTGGGATCAGTTTTAATTTTTTTTTCAAAATTATGTTCGTTTAATGTATTTTTTACATTTTTTTTATGTTTTTAATAACAAAGTAAAATGTTTTTTTTTTAAACATTCAAAATAGCTTTTAGATATTTTGAGTATTTTTAAAAATAATGACAATTTAATAAAAATCCAAACATGTTTTGTTGCAAATCAAAATATAAACAATACAAAACAAAAACAAAAACTAGAAAATAAAAGATAAAAGTGGTCCTAAACAGCAGCTAAGAAATTCAAAACTCACCATGCTTTCCTGAAGTTCAGATCCAAGATAGCCACTGGCAACACGGAACCTGTTGTCTAGAAGCAAATAATACGCTACAGTCGCCTGTGACAAAGCCACACAAAGTGTTTTGATCTAAGAACTAAATGATTTCAGAAAATCTTGGGTAGAATTGAGCACCTCATTTTGGATTCTGTTATGCAGAGATTCAACCAACTGGTTCTTCTCAAATCCCATTATTACAACCTCCTGAAGGATTTCTTCATCAATCTGCATGTATGAAATGAATTGACGGATTTTAGCGTAAAGTTGATCATAAAAGATACAAATAAGCACAAAACAACAATGCTTCTTGAAGGGTCAGATAAACCACTAATCAATTAAAAATATATATATAAGGACTCCAACAAAACAACATTATTAAAACACATAATTCATGAGAACATGTAGAAAGCAGAGGACTTGTCAGAAGACAAATTTGGGTGATATCAAGCTTAAGGAGAAAAATCATCAAATTTCACGTAGGGTATATGAAAAAAAAAAAAATTGCTATCAAGTTAGAAAAAATCAGAAATTTGAAAAGAACATAGAAAGCAGCCAAATTTGTAGGAGGGGACAATATTTGGTAAACAGCTTATATATTCTCTACTTTCATTTTCAAAACTTTTAAAAAACTGTTTTCATTGCCATAATTTTTTTTCCAAAAGCAACTCTCTAAAACAAATTCTGGATGAAGAAAAAGAAATGGTAGTAATTGGATAATTCTATCAGAACAAGATCATTAAGAAAAAAGCTTAAGATGAATTGAGTATACAATGGCAAGCAAAAGGAAAACCCATAAAACAGGGAGTTAGAACTTGAAAACAATTAGCAATTATTAGAATTATTAACATATTTCCGCTGCAGTTATTATTAGCCTTTTTTTTTTTTGCTTTTGTTTCCATATTTATGAGATCTATTTATGAATTTATATCTTTCCTTTATTTGTGTATTTCTTTTTATTTGAGTCTTATAATGTGTAATTATAACCCTTCCACTATCTATGAAAGTATTGTGCTCTATTCTCAGATTCCCTTCATGGTATCAAAGCTTAGGATCTAACCCAACCCACTGTCGGGGCATCTACCTTGCCATCGACACTCACTATAAGTCTCCTCTGTCGCCCTCCTTCCCTAAAGCTTTCTCCATGGAGTTCTCCTCCGCTACCAACCCTCCTTCAACTGTCCTGCAAGTCTCCCTGCAGATTTCCTTTGCCTTCTAGCATATTTCCTACATATTTCCACCGCTATGGCATCTACCTTGCTGTCGGCCCCTCCTTCTGCCCTGCAGGTCTCCCTGTAAGTTTCCTGCAGATTTCCTCTGTCTTCTAGCATATTTCCTGCAAGTTCCCTGAAGGTTCGGTCGCTAAAATGTCGCCGGTTCTCCCTCCTGCAGTCAGAATCCTTTGATGTCTCAGAATCCCAACCTCATCTTCAGCTTGGTCGAAATCATGGCGGCCTCCACCATCGAGCCTCCTTTCGACGGGGTAATTAAGTACAGCAGAGGATCGACAATGACCTCAATTCCTCCGAAAACTGGAGGACCGGAAAACCAAATGAACTTCTTGATCACCATGCATAAACTTTAAGAATCTAATTTTCTCTAATGGTCTCAAGCCGCGTTATCGTTCATCAAAAGACACAAAAAATTTGGCTATCTCACAGGGATGATTCACGGACCTCTGAAAACTGACTCGGCATATGGTGCATAGGAAGTGGAGAATTTCATGGTCATGTCTTGGCTGATCAATCCAATGGAGGCTACGATTGACCATTCGTAATTGTTTCTTCATCTGCAAGTGCACTATAAACGACAGTTCGGGATATCTACTTGGACGTAAGAAACTTAGTTGAGGTTTCTAAGAGGATCCGCGAGGCAAAACAAGGATCAAGGACCGTGACCTAGTAAGTACTACAATGAATTGGTGGCCTTATAGATGGAATGTGATCTCTACTATGACTACACATGTGACTCTCCGACAAACTTTTCCTTTTTCTAGAAAATTGTGGAAATAGATCGCGTGTTCCAATTCTTGACGAGTGTAAACAACGATCTCGACGAAGTCCAAGATACGAAGTCCAAGATCGTATTCTTGGTCGGGAAACCCTTTCTTCAACTCATGTTGCATTCACTGAGGTACACCGCGAAGAAAGTCAGGGACTTGTCATGTTTGGCACTTCCACTCCTTCAGCTGAATCGACTACCTTGTCCTCCAATAGTGCTCAACCATCCACGTCATCACAGACCAATCACTCCACTTATAATTACTATCACAGGCCCAACCATACTCGTGAAAAGTGTTGGAAGCTTCACAAGAAACTAGCGAATAAACCTTTAACCAAATCCTTCGCTACTAAGCATCTCACTACGACGCTTGAATATATTACGACACAACAAACTCCCACTCAGAATACTCTGGAATCGCCCAAATCTTTTAAAGAGTTAGGTGGAACAATTAAACAAGTTGTTTGGATCCAGTCAACTGTCTTCCGACCCATCAACCTTCTACATCCGTCAAGATATCATTCCTATGACACTCACTTCTTTTGTCTCTTCTAGTCCATGGATCATTGATTATGGTGTCACAAACCATATGACTGAATGCTCTTGAGCTTTCTTGACATATTATCCATGCTCGGGGGAAGATACATTTAAAATTGTTGATGACTCTTGCAATTCTATTACTGGTAAAGGGTTGTTTGTATTAACAGCCGATCTAACTCTAAAATCTGTGTTACAAGTACCTCTGTTAAAGTGTGACAATTTATCTGTCAATAAGTTAACACATGATATTGATTACGTTGCTAATTTTTCTCCTGATGTTTGTCTTTCAAGATCGTCATTCGAAGAGGATGATTAGACTGCTAAGAGGTATTCGAGCTTTACTTCTGCCAACAAAAAGGCACGGAAAACGATGACACTTTCTTTCAGTAGTTGCAGTTTTTCTCAATCCATTGAATGTCTTATAGAGTTATTATATTATCGTTTGGGTCATCCTAGTTTCAATATTTAAAAATAATTGTATTTGTCAATGTTTACTAATAAAAACCTTACTAGCTTCAAATGTGACATTTTCAAATAACTAAACATCATCTCGTTTCGTATTCATTCCACTCTTACATAACTTCTGCTCCTTTTTACTTATTCACAGTGACTTATGAGAACTCTCTCGCACTCCCAGTTACACTAATAAATGGTGGTTCTTTGCCTTGATTGATGACCACACTCGAATGATGTGGATCTATATCTTAAAAGATAAATCTAAAACCGTTGTCATCTTAAAAAACTTTCACTCCATCTTCACCTAATTCAAAACGTTGTCGGCAGCTAAAAAGAAGAGGTTGGTTAAAGTTTGTAGGTTGCCCGTAAGAAGCTGTCGGTCGCTAGAAGTGAAGTCCCGTCGCCCGCTTCGGAAGGACGTTTTAATTTATATATATATATATATATATAATTTTAGAAAAATATGAAATCAAACTGACCTCATAATCCCGAGGGATAAACACAAGACTTGAGGATGAGACTCGATCAAATAAACTAAGAAATATATGACATCTGTTTGGTCTGCGAAACCGTTTTATTTGCCGACAAGTTCCCCTATTTAATACAAAGAATTAAATAGGGTTTATTTTAGGCTGAGTTCGGAAAAACTTCCTATAAGGCCAAACCCCTATAGTTAATTACATCTTAAATGACCGAAGTCACCTAAGAAAACTCTCGATAGAAATCAGGAGATATCATCTTCAAAGAAGTCAAAAGGATATGACTTTTCAACGAAATCGGACAAAGAGGTGTGAAAGGGGAAATGCTCAAACCTGGAACAATGTTGAGGAATTCAAATGAAGAGAAACTAAGGGAAGACCACAGACCCGGAGACGAACCTCAATGATTTCCCAGTTTATCCTATGATTTGGATTTAGTTTTGAGAAAAAATTATTAAAGTGTTTCATCCTGCCAATTTTATTTAATTATGACTTATATTTGTGTGACATGATCACACAAATCGCCTGGAAGATGAGGGTTTACGTCGTATCGGACGACAACCTCGAAACCTAGAACGAGTTAGGGCTTAAATCGTACAGCAGAGCTATACAAATGCCTAAAGAAAAGTTGGAGGATTTATGTTGCGCCAGACAAACAACCTCGAAATCCTATGGATCGTTGTTTAATTTCTAGGAGAAGGGAAACGGAAGCAGAGCTCGGGTGCGTGGGTTTAGGGATTTGGTGTTTAAAGAGGAAAGGGATAAAATAGGTTTTATATAAATTAATATATATATATACATATATAAGTATATATATATATATATATATATATTAAATTATATGCGATTTACTAGCGCGCGGCGTCGTAACAAAATAGGTGCCCTTCCTCGACACTCCGGACGTGCCGGTGCAGTCCGTTTTGGTTCGGAAGACGTCGTCGACAATCGGGTCAAAAACGCGTCAAAATTCAAATTTCACAAAATTTAGACCCGCGATCGATTGTTTCAAAAGATTTATTCGAGCCTTCGACGGGTAACAGTGCAAGCGATGCGAATTGAGGCGATCGAACGCGCCGACTCTCCGAATTGCGAAGTTTGTGCGCGCGGGAGTGCGAATTGTGCAGAAGGCCACCCTAAGGCTCAGGAAGGTCCTATAGGGAATCCCTTTTGGGTTTCCTCATGTTGGTTTCATCTTTCTAAGTGCTAGAAGTCGATACCACACACGTAAAACTCCAGAAGGGGACAGAAGTGGGTTATATTTCTAAAATGAGGCGGGTCTCGTTTCTAAGGTTCTAAGATAGTCAAAGGGAGACCCCTAAGGCTAGATCCTAAATCCTACGAGAAAGACTAGACCTCACTAAAAATGAGGTCAACAAATGGACCCCCAATAGGTGTGGTGTGTCGGACGAGCATACCACGCGTATTGGTGTTAATCGAAAAGATCAACGAAACCAATATGAAAGGCTAGGCCATCATGCCTAGAACAAAGCGTAGAAATGAGTGATAAAAACACATCCGCTGAGAATTAGAAGATGGATTTCAGATTGTCGAGTTTCGAGTGTAGATTTCGAATTCGAATTAGAATTTGATTTGTGTTTAATTTAGTGCTGAAAAGGGAGTAGGGCGGAGGCCTACGGTCCCGAGGGAGTAGAACGGAGGTTTACGGTCCTGGAGCATTTCGGTGGGAGTAGGGCGGAGGCCTACGGTCCCGAGGGAGTAGAACGGAGGTTTACGGTCCTGGAGCATTTCGGTGGGAGTAGGGCGGAGGCCTACGGTCCCGAGGGAGTATAACGGAGGTCTACGGTCCCGGAGCAGTTCGGTGGGAGTACGGTCCCGAGGGAGTAGAACGGAGGTTTACGGTCCCGGAGCATTTCGGTGGGAGTAGGGCGGAGGCCTACGGTCCCGAGGGAGTAGAACGGAGGT
>NW_018164862.1:275636-278304 GCF_001263595.1 Phalaenopsis equestris
GTGCAGTCCGTTTTGTCATCCGGGGTCGCTCGGACGACGTCGTCGACAATCGGGTCAAAAACGCGTCAAAATTCAAATTTTACAAAATTTCGACCCGCGATCAATCGTTTCAAAAGGTTAACTCGAGCATTCGACAAGTAACAGTGCAAACGAAGCGAATTGAGGCGATCGAACGCGCCGACTCTCCGAATTGCGAAGTTTGTGCGCGCGGGAGTGCGAATTGTGCAGAAGGCCACCCTAAGGCAGCATACCACGCGTATTGGTGTTAATCGAAAAGATCAACGAAACCAATATGAAAGTCTAGGCCATCATGCCTAGAACAAAGCGTAGAAATGAGTGATAAAAACACATCCGCTGAGAATTAGAAGATGGATTTCAGATTGTCGAGTTTCGAGTGTAGATTTCGAATTCGAATTAGAATTTGATTTGTGTTTAATTTAGTGCTGAAAAGGGAGTAGGGCGGAGGCCTACGGTCCCGAGGGAGTATAACGGAGGTCTACGGTCCCGGAGCAGTTCGGTGGGAGTACGGTCCCGAGGGAGTAGAACGGAGGTTTACGGTCCCGGAGCATTTCGGTGGGAGTAGGGCGGAGGCCTACGGTCCCGAGGGAGTAGAACGGAGGTCTACGATCCCGGAGCATTTCAGTGGGAGTAAGTCGGAGGCATACAGTCCCGAGGGAGTAGAACGGAGGTCTGCGGTCCCGGAGCATTTCGGTGGGAGTAGGGCAGAGGCCTACGGTCCCGAGGAAGTAGAACGAAGGTCTCCGATCCCGGAGCATTTCGGTGGGAGTAGGGCGGAGGCCTACGGTCCCGAGGAAGTAGAACGGAGGGCCACCGTCCCGGAGCATTTCGGTGGGAGTAGGGCGGAGGCCTACGGTCCCGAGGAAGTAGAACGGAGGTCTACGGTCCCGGAGGGAGGAAACGTGAATAGTGATTGTGAGGATCGCGAAGGATTTTGTGCGATGAGAAAGATGCGGAACGTACGTGAAGAATGCAAAATGTGAATGAGACGTGCAAGATTCTGTGAAGTGAAGATGTGGAACGCAAAGGAGAGACGCAGGATTCTGTGAAGTGAAAATGTTGAGCGTGAGGGAAACGTGAATGATTTAGTTACCATTTTTTTTATCATTTTATTGCATAGATTTTATTATATATTTTTAGTTCTGGATTTTACTTATATGATTAAATTTTCTTCATGTCGTTCTTTGTTCGTTATAGGTTAGAACCACCGTGTGGTCATGCGGCTTTTCATCATACGCACGGGAAGACAACTCAACAAACATGTTGAAACTCAAAACAAGCTTCATTGAATCTTCTTCCAAATCATGTAATACAATTGATCATATGCTGAAACTGCCCAAAACAGCATGTTGAGTACATCCATGCAAGAATTGTAGTACCATATATCATATCACTTCTGTTCTGATGTCGTGCAAAAAAGTAGCAAGTATCTGTCTATTTCTCGATGCCAGCTCGTGATCAAGCTAACCTTCTAAGCTACGCTTCGGAGTAAGAGTCCTTTCGCGTATACTTAGAGGTACAGCCATCTCACGACTAGTATGAGCGTAGTTCCTCCAATTCTAAATCTGGCTGAAACCCGAGTGGCATCTTGCTATCGTCCATCCTTCTCAAAGTAACAGAGACCCTGCGATGCGACACTCCCGGGATGCAATACTTCGCCAAGTCTGCTCAATTTCCTTTCAAAATCAGAACTGAACCCACTGGCAGCGGAATCTCGACCGATCCTCTGAATTCTCCAGGTCCCAAAATATCGATTTCTCTACCAAATAGAATGTTGCTCTTGCTCATGAAGAACATTGTACAGAAAGGCCTGACAAAATCGTGGTGATCTATGTGGGGCGGAATGCAGTCTCCCTCCTCATAGATGTTAATAATAGAGCTATTCGGAATACAATTCGCAGGCAGTATGCCCCACCTTACCATTCTTTTGATCATCCTTTTTATCTCGAAAGACAAAGGATCCACCTCATCGTATCTTAAGATACCCGGAGGATTCCCCAGCCTATCCCTCGTGAAGTTGTAGCAGCAACCGCATTGAATTGTAATTTGTCCTTTGCCTCTCATCCATTTCTGTGGCTCTGAATACGTCTTCTTCATCAATAATCCAGCACGACCTCTGTCTCGTAAGTCAAACACGCAGTCTAGAATCCTTCTCTCATCTCTTTCTGAGAAAACTCCTGTATGTAACTCCAAACCTCCAAGATGTTGACAGACTTTCCTCGGATCTCCTCGTAGAATTCAAATTCTTGTCTTCTGACTCTGTTCATTCTTTCAAACTCAATTGCAGGAATCCTTTGTACGTGTCGGGGCTGCTCCCCTATCCAGAACTGCGGCGTCTCAGCAAACCTTGGGACGTACGGCTCGACTTCCGGATGTTCGACATTTCTCAATATCATACTCGCAGCAGTGTACTCTTCGAATGTCCCGTAGCGCTCCAGGCGTAGAACATTACACTCGGAGCATTCTGTAAATGCGTCGGCTGCTGACGTCTGTCTCGGGATCTCCACATTACACATCGGACATCCCGGGCAAAGCTCGTCGGGAAGCTCTGACCGTGTAGACTCCACACCAAGCCCTACCTCGCCTCCGGCGACCGACGGACTAGTGGAAGTCTCTCTTAGGCTATGGTCGTCGCCCCTCTTCCCCGGAA
>NW_018164862.1:278323-283095 GCF_001263595.1 Phalaenopsis equestris
AGTGGCGCGTCAGGAACTCTATCAGCAAAAGCACCGACCAAGCCTCCCGTCGGTGTGGTGATCATCGACTGCAACTGACTAGTTCCTTCCATCGGATACTGTATCATTTCCACTTTCTGTCTCTTTGGTGAGGAGTCTTCCCTCACACCGATTTTGAGTAGTGACGGTAACTCTTCTGTCTCGCGGCGGCTGACGATGTCCATTAGAGGACCCTCGTATTCAACGTTGACCTGACCGTAGTCCAAGTCAAAGCTCACAACGCCACCCTGAGCTGTCTTTTCTTTATTCAGTGCGAGATTTAAGCCGTCTTTAAAAGAGAAGATCAGCTTCGGACTTGACATTTTCCTGCAAGAAGACAGGAAAACATCAGCGCGCTGAAATCCAAAACGAACAAGAACAACAGCGCATTATTAAGTAGATTTTAGAATTATAAAGGTGCAAACATTTTTTCTTAACTTAAATTGGTGAAATTTAGAACGAAAGTGAGGAACCTATAAATGCAAATTCAAATTTTCATTTTATTAAGATTGATTTTATTACAAAATTTTGGGACCCAGTCACAGACACTAGCCGAACAGTCATTCTCCGCCCCCACCTCCCAACATTATTTTCGGAGCTTCACTCCGGGGAACGTTAAGTTGCATAGTAAGTCTTTAAATATCGCCCATTGACCGGCAACATAGGCATTTTGCCTCTAAAGACCACTATCTGGTAAGATCCCTCTGAATAGACCTTTTCCACGACAAATGGTCCCTCCCAAGTTGATTCGAACTTTCTGCCTATCTTGCGGTGGCAAGAATAGGTCTCTTGAGAACCAGTACGAGATCACCAGTTTTGAATGTTCTAAGGCGGACCAGCTTGTCGTGAGTCTGCGCCATTCTCGCTTAATAAAGTTCTAAATTCTGCTGCGCTTCTAATCGTTTTCCTTCGAGACTCTCCAACTCTGCAAGTCTGAGTTTGGCGATGTCTTCTGTTGTAATCTGATTAGCGACGGCTATTCTAAGAGACGGTAGTTGAACCTCCAAAGGAAGTACGGCCTCGGACCAATAGACGAGCGCATACGGTGTACACTGGGAGGGAGTTCTAAACGTCGTCCGGTAGGCCCACAAAGCCTCTAACAACTTCTCATGCCAACCTCTCTTGTTCTCGTCCAATGTCTTCTTCAAAATCTGCACGAGCGTCTTATTCTTATTGAAGCGTCTTATTGAAGGCTTTGGTCAAACCATTCGCTCTGGGATAATAAATCGTGGAATACCTCCAATTTATCCCATGTCGTCTGACGAAACTATTGATCTTAGTACTTTTAAACGCTGACCCGTTGTCGGAAATCACTCTGCGCGGAACACCAAAGAGGTAGACAATCTGACTCTTGAAAAATTGGAGAACGTGTTGAGTTGTAACTTCGCGTAACGGTATTGCCTCTGCCCATTTGAAGAAGTAATCTGTAGCTGCAAGAAAAAATCTGTCCCTTTGAAGATGGAGGGTCTATCGGACCCACTATATCCGTGCCTCAACACTCGAATGACCACGAAACGACAGTCGGGTATAACACATTCGGAGGTTGGTGCAAGACCACTCCGTGCACTTGACATATGTGACACTTTCTAACGGTATCCATGCAATCCGTTAACATTGCTGGCCAATAGTATCCGAGAATGTTCGAGTCTTTTAATCTTCATTTTCATTTTTGGCCCTGACTGGTGAACTCCACACAATCTGACATGTACTTTTTTGATGATATTTTGTGCTTCGGCTCTACTAAAACACTTTAGCCACATCTGATCAAATGATCTTCTATAGAGGACATCACTGACTAGAGCATACGACATAGCTCTTCTTATGATGTGAAATACTTCAGACTTGTCCTTCGGTACTTCCTGTTTGCAAATACTCTATTAAAGGCCTACGCCAGTCTTCGAGATTGTCTGCCACTGTAACTACTATTTCTTCTTCCTTTCCGAGACTGTGCAAACTGTCGATGTCGATCTGTGACAAAATCTGACGTCCCTGTACTGTAATGTCGACGGAATCCTCCGGTGGATACGTCATTTCCTTAGCAAGTTTTGCTAGAGCGTCGGCCTGAGCATTGTCTCCTCGAGGAATCCGGTACAAAGTTACGCTAGGAATCTGCTCCAACAACTTCATCGCATACTGATGGTATTCCGCCAATCTCGGTTTTAAGATCTTATACTGTCCAGCAACCTGTTGAATGACGAGTTGTGAATCGCCATAAATGACAATGTCCGTTATATCCATCGAGATTATCAATTTCAATACGGTAATCAAGGCTTCATACTCTGCTTCATTATTCGTGCATGACTCTGTCAAGTGGTAAGAAAACCTTAATATTCTTTGGTCCGACGTGACGAAAATCAAACCAATTCCTGCTTTACCCGGTACGACTGTTTGTAATCTTTTATCATTCCTGGCTGGCGAAGCCCCATCAAAATAAATTACCAACGTCGAGTACTGGACTGTCCCACTTGTAGTATCTGTTCATCTGGTAGCTCATCGTCGAGAGGGGACCCAGCTGAGAGTGGGTGTGCTGCAAGGAAATCTGCTAAAATCTGTCCCTTGATAGCGCGAAGGGGAACAAAAGTTATATTGAATTGCAATAAAATCATCGACCACCTTGCTAAACGTCCGGAAAGTGTTGGTCGGGTCATCAAATATTGCAACAGATTAACTTTTGAAATAAGGGTAACCTTATGAGAAAGCATGTAATGTCTAAGCTTTTGGGTGGCGAAAATTAAAGCTAGACAATGTTTCTTAATAGGAGGATACTTTACTTCCGTCGGTATTAGACGTCGACTCAAGTAGTAGAGTGCGTTTTCCTGACCCTCGTCATTGACCTGAGCCAACAGGGCCCCAAGAGAGTCGTCTAAGGCCGCGGTATAAAGTATCAACGGTTTTCCCGGGATAGGGGCTGCCAAAACAGGTGTCATTAAATATCGCTTAACGTCCTCGAAAGCCCGCTGACATTTCTCTTCCCAAACGAATTTGGCGTCTTTTTTAATTAATGCCGAAAAGGGCTGAAACCTACCTGAGAGATTAGAAATAAAGCGTCTTAGGTATGTCAACTTCCCTTGAAAGGAACGTAGTTGTTTCAAGGTATTGGGAGGAGGCATTTCCAAGATAGCTTTAATCTTATCCGGGTCAATCTCGATTCCCCGATAACGGACAACAAATCTTAAAAATTTCCCGGAGGTAACACCGAAGGCGCATTTCAAGGGATTAATTTTAAGATTATATTGTCGTAATCGTTCAAACACGATCTTCAAATCATATCAGTGACTTATTCGCTGCTTGCTTTTGACGACCAGGTCATCCACGTAGCACTCCACTTGGTTGTGGATGAAGTCATCAAAGATCCTCGTCATAGCTCGTTGATAAGTTGCTCCAGCGTTCTTCAGCCCGAACGACATCACTGTGTAGCAGAAAATTCCAATAGGCGTCCTGAAAGCTGTAAGTGCCGCGTCCTCTAGAGCCATCTTGATCTGATTATAACCTGACGATCCATCCATAAAGGAGAAAATCTCATCTGTTGACGCAATGTCCACCATTAACTTTGGTATCGGTAGTGGAAATTCATCATTTGGACACGCTTTATTTAAATCTCTAAAGTCAACACATACTCGAATTTGTCCATTCTTCTTCTTAACTGGCACAACGTTGGCTAGCCACGTGGGGTATTGCTCCTCTAGCACGAAGTTAGCGTCTATCAACTTCTTCACCTCGGCGATGACTTGCTGCTCTATTTCGAGACACATTCTCCTGGGAGTCTGCTTTACTGGGGCTACACTTTTATCCACTCTCAGCTTATGAACTGCGACCTCTGAAGATAATCCTGACATTTCATCATAGCTCCAAGCGAAGCAATCCTTGTATTCTAACAATAACTTGATCAAATCCGTAGCTTCCTCCTTGCTGAGCAGGGAACTTATAAAGGTAGGTCGGGGCTGCTCCTCAGTCCCGAGGTTAACTTCCTTTAACTCATCGAATGTTGACTTGATTTCTTCCTCCAATTCTGGTGGAGCGTCGTCTATTGGAGAGTCTTCAAAGTCATCTTCCACAGCGAGGCAATCGAATTGAGAGTTCGACCTTTAACATTCCATAATTTCTCAAATAGTCGTAACTTATCCTTTGGCATTTGCTTCGGTACATATCCCTGTTGAATTAACTTCTGTACACAAGGAGAAAAGTAACCAAATGGTAGTTGCATCAATTCATTAGAATTATCCTCTTCCAAATTTACATGATTTCCAAAGTAGGAGAAGGAGAAGCACGGTAAAACTTGATCGGTTTGAAACCAACACCCCGGACTTCCTTGACATCTAAACTCTCGATCTTTTGAGGGTAAATCGGAGTAAGAGTCATGGCATGCACGTAGTGGTTAATCCGATCATACATCGATTCATATTCACTTTTCTCGACGTCTTCCAAAGAAATTTCAAACTGTGGCTTCTTCTGTTTCATCGTCATTGCTTCTTCATCCGACTTTCCTTCGTCAGAACTTTCTTCCACATTAATGCTGATGGTCGGCTTAGTTCATTCAACAGTCGTGTTGGTTCTTCCTCGCCCACGTCCCCGGCCTCAATCTCGGGTTCATGGAGTAAAAGAACCCCTACCAACTCGTTGCGGAGGAGTGACAGCGGATTGTTGAAGCGGAGCTGAATAATCTTGCTCTTGTGATCCTTTTGAATCTCCAGTCTTATGTGGCGCAACTTCTCGAGAAAAGACTGTCTTCTTCGGAGGAACATAGACGGCGACTT
>NW_018164862.1:283469-288137 GCF_001263595.1 Phalaenopsis equestris
TTCTCCTTTTTGGTTGAATCCTCTTAACATCATCTTATCGGGGATGAGCTCTTGAACGTCGAAATCCAAATATGCTAACGTCCGTAGACTCATCAAGTTGAATGATGCTCCCGGATCTACCAAAACTCTGGATAACACAAATCTGTCGATGTTGACGGAAATGTAGAGTGGTCTATTGTGGTCAGTAGTACCCAACAACAAATCCTGATCTGTGAAAGTTACTCCAGGCTGATCTTTCAACGAACAAACCTCATCCGAGGACGTGCTAGCCAATTGAGCTAAGCAAATTTCCGGATCAAGTAGAGCCTTGACCAGAGATTCTCTCATCTCCTTTGACAAGATCAGAGCATCGAAAATACTTAGTTTGGCTGGCAACTTCCTGAGATGTGCTAGTACGTTGTAATCCACTTTGCTTGGACTTTCAATTTCCTCTCGAACCTGTGTCTCTTCCATTGTTGGAGGTGGCTCGTTTGAAACAACTGCTTGTTTCCCTTTTTCCATTAGAGACGTCCCTGAGGGTAACACTTTTCCTCTTCTTAAATATACTTCCATAATCTCTTCCTCTTTTAGCGTCGTAATCGATTCTTCTAGTGTCACTTCTGAATCTGAAAAGTCCAAATTGATTGCTACTGGTGCTCTTTGACACTCGAGGACTGGCTCCTCACTCCCAGAACTGTAATAACCAGTGTTGTCCATATCTCCGTCGTTTCCGTTAATGCGTTCATCAGACTTAAGTATGATTTGAGGATCATTTTGGGAATCGAAATCGAGGTTAGATTGGTCGTTAACAGTTACGATATCGCTAGAAACAATCAAAACGTAGCCGAAACTCAAAACGTAGCCGAAACCGTAATAGCCGAAACCGTAATCGTTATATTCAAAAGACCCCACAGGGGCAAAGTGATAATCATACACAGTCAGTGGTTCGAGAAATTTCTCCCCCGAGTCCGAAACAACCAATCTAACAGAGGCAACCCCTATCCTACCCCTCGCGCTCTCAGCCTTCATCTCGAACTCGTCTCTTTTCTTCTCTGGTTGCAGCGATTTCTCTGGCGAAATCTCTATCTTTGACTTGGTAGGCTGAAGATTCTGAATGGCGGCTTGTGCTGATGCGATCTGAATCTGGTCAAGTATCTTCTTGGATGATCTGCTCCAAGCTGTCCTCCAACCATTCTCACCTGCATACGGATTTATCGGAGTGACTGGCTCAACTGAAATCATATTTATAGAACTTTTTTCAGGTTCTTTTAAATATTCTTTCGGAATCGTTATATTCCATTCTTTGAGATTCCTCTCAAGTCAATCCTTAAAACTGAAACATCCTTCTATAGTGTGTCCAATGAGTCTGTGGTACGGACAGTAGTTAGGTTGATCCTTCTTATCAACATCTTCCGGTTTCCTTGGCTATGGCAATTTGAACTCTGGATTCTTCATTAAACTTCTGAACATCTTTGACACGGCCTCGTCCTTGAAGGAATATACCCTACTCATGCGCTCTGCAAGTGACGGACCCTGTCTACCATCTGCTCTGTACGATCCCCCTGGTATGAATGCTGACCAAACTGACCAGACTGCTGAGTTGCGGCTGGACATGTTGCGACTGTTGTGAGGAACTCTGATGAGACTGCTCGACCTGAATCCTCATCGGTTGCTTTCCCTTATCGACCATTGCCACTGTCCCGGACTTCTTTTCGAACATTCTGGTTATCCTGGATTTATCGGTCTTTTCATGAGAATCCATATGTTTGACTTCTTCTTGCAGATTGCTAGCCTTGCTGAGTAGCTTCTCGAAGGATTTGATGGTGAGTCCTTTGAGCATGAAAGCTACTGGCCCATGTATGCTCTTGAGCAAAATCTCAATCGCATGATGTTCCTGTAGCTGGGGTTCACACTTCATGCTAAGGTTTCTCCACCTCAAAATATAATCCACTAAAGTCTCGTTAGGTTTTTGCTTTTTTGTCATAAGATCTCCAATAGAAGCGTGGTGTTGTGCTCCAACAAATCTCTTCACGAACAACTATTCTAACTCGGAGAATGTTTTCATTGATCCGTTGGGCAACTTGACATACCAATCAAAAGCTATCCCTGACAAACTGCTGACAAACTGACGGAAAAGCAATGTTTCACTACCCCCGGTATTGCCACAACTTGCTCGAAAATGTGTTATATGTTTCCTGGGATTTCCAGTCCCATCAAATATCTTAAAGTTTGGTACACAAAACCCTTAAAGTAGGGTACAACATCAAAATAGGGTATGGCATCGAATTCCTCCGGATAAGGTCTACCCTTTAAAACCAATGCACCACCCTTAAACTTGGTTAAGGCCTCTAAGGCCCCCCGAACTTGCTCCACCATTTGTTTAAATTCCCTCTCTGGAATGACGCTTTGAGCAGAGTCCCTCTTTTGTCTTTTGTTGATCATCTCTGTTAGCTGAGGCAACTTCCCTTCTCTCATCTACGATCTGTATAATTTCTGCTTGGTTGACCTCTGGAGAGGCTACCTGTTGTGGTTGAGACTGTCCCTGAACTGTAG
The DNA here is from genome assembly GCF_001263595.1 of Phalaenopsis equestris. Classification (NCBI taxonomy): domain Eukaryota; kingdom Viridiplantae; phylum Streptophyta; class Magnoliopsida; order Asparagales; family Orchidaceae; genus Phalaenopsis; species Phalaenopsis equestris. The sequence goes on from NW_018164862.1 coordinate 286,002, forward strand.
TCATAATAGCCATGGTAGCAGTCATCTCCTCCATTCTTTTCTTCATTTGGTTGATTTCTTCGTCTTTCAGGAAGATAGCCCTACGCAGCTCATCCACGGCGTTCCCTTCCATAAGCGGTTAGGCATCGCGCGCAGATGAAGCGGCTCTAGTTTCGATGACATGAATATCCATGAAGTCTTCCTCGAGGTAACCTTCAAAGTCTTCATTTTCATCATCCATGAAGACTCCGTGCTCTCTGGCTAACTCAGAAATCTCGGTCCTGAGCTTCTCGACCTTTTCTTCAATTACCGATTCTCGTACCATCTTAAGGTCTAGAGGATTATGCTGAACATCCTCTACTTGCCCATTCACCCCACTATCAATTGCTGTGACAACGCTGAATATTTCAGATCTCTGCTTTATTCCACAAGTCTGCTCTACGAGCTTAACAGAAGGTACTGGTGCAACGACCTTAGGTACCCACACCCTCTTTTCCGACGTTGATGCCTTAAAATGAAGCTTCTCGGTAGAGGCATCGGTATGTCGAAGAGAAGCATGCTCCCTACGGTGCAGACCAAGTACGTCATCGGGCGACCTCTTCCCTTTATCTTTCCTTGGGAGATCTCTGTGGACGACGGTAGGCGGTATTCTTGGACCTAAACGCGACTTAACCGGTCGACGTCCTACGGGCCTCAGCGCAACAGATGCGTTATCTGTAATAGCAGCAGCAGTGCTGACTCGGTTTCCAAGGCGAAATCTGTCTGGGGGAGGTACTTCAGCTGATCTCTGATGTTGGCGGACAAGCCTGACATTCTTCAAGATTTCCTTCTTCATTTGGGGCGAAACGGCACATCCCATTCGCTTAAGCAACTCAGCGACAGTGCACTCCTCTTTGGCAGCCAATCTTTCGAACACTGTACGAACTCTGGTGATAGGAGTAGGCTTCTCCCTCCCCTCACCACGACCATGAGGTAATGGTATAGCAGCGACAATCTCGTGAACACTTTCATCCCCGGAGGTATTTATCGACGGGTGAAATCTACTTCCACGTAGAAGAGGGGATGTCTCAAGCAATCCAAGTTCCTCCTGGTGAAAGTTCCTCCTGAAGCAATCCAAGTTCCTCCTGGTGAGGAATCTCATCAACTGGGGCTATCTCTGTAGCCTGGACCCTGGCGGCCCTCTAAATCTTCTGACTACGCTTCCTTCTTTGTGAACTAGTCGGCGGCGCGGTCCTTGAACTGGAACCATTCTTGAAAACTGACGGTGGGGTAGTAAACACATCGACTGAATCCTCTTCAATCAAGACCTCCTTTCCTTTAGCAAAAGGTACGATGGGCACAGTAACAGTGAATCCAGCTACAGTAGGTGTAACTACTCTCGAACGGACGGACGAAAGAGTGACTGACTTAACGGACGTCGGGGCGGCGACGGTCTTCGCCTTCTTATAAGAAGGGAAGTACTGGTGACAATTCAAGTCAAACCCGGCAGGAGGCTCTTGAACTACCGGAGGAGCAACCTTCATGACGACAAATGGAGCCTTTCCAAGTACGACTTCAAGTTCATCAAATCCAGCTCCAAATTTGATCTTAGGGGCGACATTGCGGGCCTCTCGGCCGGTGGGCAAGTTGCAGGAGAAAGTAAGAGTTGGGAATTCCATCGTAGCAGCTTCAAAAAGAAACTTCTGAGTGTTAGTATCGGCCAATACCTTATCATTTTAGTGCGGACACTAAAAAAAACAAAGGTCATTCTGTGAACTGGGTACACATTTTCTTTATTATTAATTGTTTTTATTTTGTGAGTTTTAAGATGTATTTTTCAAACTTATCATTTGTTTAACAATTATAATATTAAGATGATTAATTAAATTAAATAAACGATTAAAAGACGAAACAATTTGGCTCAATTTGCAAGTAGCAAGCTAAACCAAAAAGATACGAGGAAAAGGCAAAACTGAGGACCCAGTGCGGGACCTACACAACGTACAACGTCCAGGTGGAGCTAGTCCACAAACACACCTATCGGGGGTCCGACCCCCCACAAAAATAAAGTCCTAATGAACTTCTGAACCTCTCTGTTCAAAGGTGATCGAACAGACGGTCCTGAAGTCCAAAAGAATTTACCCAAGAAAGAAATGGGTGAAGTGGGTAAAGCATGTC
>NW_018164862.1:288162-311105 GCF_001263595.1 Phalaenopsis equestris
GGGACATGATCATATTACCGATGTATGAAAACAATATTCTCTGATTTAAATAGAGAGAGAAGCTAATCCCCAGCGGAGTCGCCGGAATCTGTCGGCAGCTAAAAAGAAGAGGATGGTTAAAGTTTGTACGTTGCCCGTAAGAAGCTGTCGGTCGCTGGAAGTGAAGTCCCGTCGCCCGTTTCGGAATGACGTTTTAATTTACATATATATATATATATATATATATAATTTTAGAAGTTTAAATGAAAGAGTGCTCTACCTCAAATCTTGTATATATCCCGATGGATAAACACAAGACTTGAGGATGAGACTCGATCAAATAAACTAAGAAATATATGACATATGTTTGGTCTGCGAAACCGTTTTATTTACCGACAAGTTCCCCTATTTAATACAAAGAATTGAATAGGGTTTATTTTAGACTGGGTTCGGAAAAGCTTCCCATAAGGGCAAGCCCCTATAGTTAATTACATCTTAAATGACCGAATTCACCTAAGAAAACTCTTGATAGAAATCAGGGGATATCATATTTAAAGAAGTCAAAAGGATAGGATTTTTCAACGAAATCGGACAAAGAGGTGTGAAGGGAAATGCTCGAACCTGGAACAATGTTGAGGAATTCAAATGAAGAGAAACTAAGGGAAGGCCACAGACCCAGAGGCGAACCTCAGTGACTTCCCAATCTATCCTATGATTTGGCTTTAGTTTTGAGAAGAAATTATTAAAATGTTTCATCCTGCCATGTTTCATCCTTATTAAAATGTTTCATCCTGCCAATTTTATTTAATTAGGGCTTATATTTGTGTGACATGATCACACAAATCGCTTGGAAGATGAGGGTTTACGTCGTATCGGACGACAACCTCGGAACCTAGAACGGGTTAGGGCTTAAATCGTACAGCAGAGCTATACGAATGTCTAAAGAAAAGGTGGAGGATTTATGTTGCGCCAGGCAAACAACCTCGAAATCCTATGGATCGTTGTTTAATTTCTAGGAGAAGGGAAATGGAAGCAGAGCTCGGGTGCGTGGGTTTAGGGATTTAGTGTTTAAAGAGGAAAGGGGTAAAATAGGTTTTATATAAATTAATATACATATGTACATATATATAAATATATATATATATATATATATATTAAAGAGGAAATGGGTAAATGGTTTTATATAAATTAATTTATATATATATATACACACATATATATATATATATATATATAAAATTATATGCGATTTACTCGCGCGCGGCGTCGTAACAAAATGGGTGTCCTTCCTAGGCAAAATCGACGCTCCAGACGTGTCGATGCAGTCCGTTTTGGCTCGGACAACGTATCGACAATCGGGTCAAAAATGCGTCAAAATTCAAATTTCACAAAATTTCGACCTGCGATCGATTGTTTCAAAAAGTTTATTCGAGTATTCGACAGGTAACAGTGCAAACAATGTGAATTGTGGTGATCAGACACGCCGATTCTCTGAAGGCGATCAAACACGCCGACTCTCCGAATTGCAAAGTTTGTGCGCGCGGGAGTGCGAATTGTGCAGAAGGCCACCCTAAGGCTCAGGAAGGTCCTATAGGGAATCCCTTTTGGGTTTCCTCATGTTGGTTTCATCTTTCTAAGTGCTAGAACCACACACGCGAAACTCCAGAAGGGGACAGAAATGGGTTAAATTTCTAAAATGAGGCGGGTCCCGTTTCTAAGGTTCTAGGATAGTCAAAGGGAGACCCCTAAGGCTAGATCCTAAATCCTACGAGAAAGACTAGACCTCACTAAAAATGAGGTCAACAAACGTCAATTCAACCTTCAAATTGACAATGACCGTGAATTTTTTAACTCTATATTAGGTGAATTTTTGGTAAGGACATCCTCCATCATAGCTTATGTACGGACATTTCTCAATAAAATGGGACAGTCAAGAGAAAAAATTGATATCTTCTCGATGTGACTCATTCCATTATGTTTAAATCTAATGTCCCGAAAAAGTTATAGAATGATGTCGTGCGTATTGTCACTTATCTCATTAATAGAGTCCCCATAAAAATTTCAAAACTTCATAACTTTATTTGCCAGCTTGATGTCATGTTACCTTATTAATCGGTTCTTCACCACTCTTAATCCCACAATTTTTTTTTTGCAAGGTCTTTGTTTGATACACTGCTTCAACTCGTAGTAAACTTGATCCCAAATCAATGTGTCTTCCTCGGAGACTCTGCCACTCAAAAAGGCTATCGATGTCTTGATCTGATCAAAAATAAATTCTATATGAGTGTCAATATCTCCTTCGAACCCTACTTCCCTATCACTACATGTGAGGGCGAGCTAGAATTCTTCGACACTATTCCTTATCTGACTCCTGTGGATATTTCTCAAACCACTATATCCAAGGAGCACTATGTCCCTTTAGATCTGCCATCTACTATACAACTAGAAACTCCTCCCACCCTCAGTGCGCGCAGCCGTCCCGATGTTCCTACTCTGGAGCCCGCTACCTCTTTTCAGAACCTAAAATCCACTCTAGGTGATATCCCCAGCACTAATCATACTCCGAATGAGGAGGTAAGTTCCCAAAGTGATCAAGCAAGCCCTCTTTATTCCACAAAAAATATCTCTTTCCACAATATATCGTAGGCCTACAAAGCGTTTGTTACTGTCCCGACGGATCATCATCTTCCATCCACTATTGAGGCACATTAGCAGACCCCTCCTGAAAAGCAGCAATAATGGATGAGATGAATGCCCTTCAGTGAAACATACGTGGGATATTGTGAATATTCCTCTAGGAAAGAAAGCAGTGGGGTGCCGCTGAATTTTTATCACCAAGTTTAACTCTGATGGATCCTTTGAACGCACGGCAGTCGTCAAAGGCTACTCCAAACATACGAAGTTGACTATGAGAAAACATTTGCTCCGATTGCTAAATTAAACACTATTCAGTTTCTGTTATCCCATGCTGTGACTTTGGATTGACCCTTTCTCTAGCTTGATGGTAAGAATGCTTTCCTAAATGGGGATCTCACAAAGGAGTACATGTGCCTCCCTCTAGCTTTGTCTCTATTTCCTCTCGAGGACAAGTATGCCGACTGCAGAACTCCCTTTGCAGACTGAAGTAATCCCCAAGGGTCTCGTTAGATAAATTCACAAAGGTGATAGTGGATCATAAATTTTCTTAGACCCAATCAGATCATACTCTATTCCTTTGACATTTCTCCAGTGGCCAAATTGCTATTCTTATCGTTTATGTCGACGATAATGTGCTCACATGTGACCATCTACCAACATTTGAGTCTTCGAAAAACATTCTTGCCACTTCCATTGAAATGAAAGACTTGGGATCGCCTCGGTATTTCTTAGGCATGGAAGTTTCTCAGTCATCTCGAATAATGTGTATGTCTCAGCGCAAACATGTGCTTGACCTATTGTTAGAAAAGAACATTCTCCTTTGCAAACATGTGGATGTCTCAATGGATTCCAATGAGAAATTATATGATGTTCCCAATGCATTTCCAGTGAAAAAAATTCATTACCAAGTCTTGTGAGAAAACTCATTTACCTCACACATACTCGCCCCGACATTTTCCACGAGGTTGGTATTGTGAGTTAATTCATGCACGATCTCTATGAGCATCATCTCAAATCTGTCCACGGGATCCTTCACTACTTAGAAGGCACGCCGGGCTCAGATTAGTTTTTTTCACAACACATCGCTTGTTCTATTGTTGTTTATACGAATGTTGATTGGGCCGAGTTCATTCATGATTGACGATCTACCTCGAGATATTGTTCATTTGTGTGGAGAAATCATCACGCGAAAAAGCAAAAAACTGTCAGTTTTGGCCTGGAGCAGTGTTGAATTCGAGTTTCGCTTCATGTCCTTGGGTACCTGTGAAGCTCTCTAGTTACGCCTCATGCTCCGAGAAGTACGCATGTCAGTCTCTGCTCCTCTATAGTTGTTATGTGATAATTAAGTCGCAATTAATATTGCTCATAATCTTGTCTAACATGATCGCACCAAGCATGTAAAGATTGACCGACACATCATTAAGGAGAGATTTATATTTTATTTTTCTCATCCATTGCTCAATTAACAGATATTTTTACCAAGAATCTTCCTCGACCGTTATTTGATGACTTCAAATCTAACTTGAACATGAGTATTTATTAAGGACATCTATACTTCAACTTGAGAAAGAGTATTAAAATTATTAACATATTTTCGTTGTAGTTATTATTAGGCTTTATTTGCTTTCGTTTCATATTTATATATTTCTTATGTGGTCTATTTTTAAATTATTGCCCTTCCTTTATTTCCTTTTATTTGAGTCTTCTAATGTGTATTTATAACCCTTCTCCTATCAATGAAAGTATCTTGATCTATTCACATGTTTCCTTCAGCAATAATAGGACAAATCAAAAGTAATAGGTGGCAATGACATAGATTTCGACAATGACATTATGATCAAAATAATACAGATTTGAACTTTACAAAACTACAGAGTAAGGGGTTGTTTGGTTGAGTGAATTTGTAGTGTATTGTAATTCTGCATGGATTTGAGAAAATTATATTTTTTGTATGACAAAATTACAAATACAATGTAAAGTATAAATGAATTGAAAGTTTAAACCATGTTCATTTTGGCAGAATTTAAAATTCAGTCGATTTTACCGAATTTGGATTACACCATTCTTATCGGCTGCCCACCGTCCGTCGCCACAGCAATCGGTCGCCACTGCCAGCCCACCACCATCTATTTGACGCTATCGTCGGTCTTCCGTCACTGTCAACCGCATGTCGCTGACGGCCGCCCGCCGCAGCCCCCCACCGACCGTCCCCCTACACGCTGTCGGCTAACCTTCAACTCCGCCACGACCTTCAACCGCAACAGCCAGCAATTCTCTGCCCCTGGCCATCATCTGTCGCCGTCTGTCTGCCTGCCGCCCACCAACCTGACAGCTTCTATTTGAAGGAATCAAAATTTTATTCAGCTTCTATTTCCGTTATCTCTAGTTATTTTTGTTGTTGTGTTTCTATTTCCGATAGCTTTTTCTTTTATTCAGCTTATGTTGTCTCCCTCTCTGTTTAGGGAATTGGTTAATGGTTTGATTCATTCTCTTTATTGGCCAAAGTTTAATGGTGAACTGTGTTATGAAATGCTGACTGCTCCCTTTAAGTTTTGATATTTAACGACGGATTTTCTTTGAGTTGTCTATTTGTTGTTATGTATATTTTTGAAACTTAGGCTTGCAGTTAAATTTGTGACATGCTTGTCGATTGATTGAAACGATATTAAGGGAAGATTTTCTGGTGATGCTAATTGACAACAACATGTTGTAGTACATGTTGTAGTTATTTGTATTTGTTATTTGTATTTGCAATGTTGTTATGACTCTACAAGTATTGAAAGTTCATTTTATATGTTTTCGGCAATTTAAAGTTTAAATGACCTTGTGGTTGCTTTCATGTAGGATTAGATAAATTTGGATTCAAGTTTCAGTTGTATAATTTTTGGTCAACCATGTGATGAATCTCGTGTATTTGGGCTACATATACTTAGTCATACTTAGAGTAGCTCTGAATGAAATATTCTTTAATATCATTGTATTCATGCTTAAAAAGCTATGGAAATATATGAGATTGTATGAGTTCAATTTGAAAAGAAAATTATGTAGTTTGGAGAAGCAAAAGTGCTGATTTGGAGAGGTTTACACACTATTTTGAGACAAATTTAAGTGTTGCTTTGGAGTATTTTGTGAAAGTTTCTCACTGTTTTGGGCACCATATTCACAGTTTTGGAGAGGGATTTGTAGACTTTAAAATTGTCGCTTGGGACTGTTTCGAGGATGTTTCTTTTGCTGTTTAGAATTGTTAAAAATATTGTGTAGTGATGTAGGGTGTTGTGAGAGCTGTTAGGGTGCTGTGAGAACTATTTGGAGAGCTGTGAGAGCTGTGCAGGGTGCTGTGAGAGCTTAGAAAATGTTGTAGGTAACTGTTTGGAGTGCTGTCGGAGCCTAGAAGCTGCAGTAGGTAGTTGTTTAAGTGTTGTGTTGATGTTTGGGCTCATATAGATGCTCTTTGGGGTCATATAAATACTGTCGGAGCCTAGAAGTTACTGTAGGTAGATGCCGGGCTGCACTGTTTGGGCTTGTTTGGTGGCTGCCGAGCTGCACTATTTGGGCTTGTTCGGTGGCTGTCAAGGGGCTGGAAAGTTTTGTTGTGGTTCCTTGAACTCAATACTGATTTTGAGATCCTTATGATGCTTTAATCAGTGCGGTTTCTTTTTGAGGCTTTTATAGTGTTGCTGGCAGACATTTGGGAACTACTTTTTGCCTTATGAACTCGTTGAGTTTGGGAAACACAAGAGACCTGGTTTTGTTTGGGCTTGCAATAATATTTATTTTGGAGAAGGCATTAAACACCCTTTGGGCCAATCAAAACACTGTCTTGGAATATACTTGAGCACTCTTCTCGATATTCTATTTAATTACAGTTGTTGAGAGAATTGAGGCGCTTTCAGGACCGATTCACTTTATGCTTCCCCCTTTTTGGTTGCTAGTTTTGGGGGTGGGTCGACATGCCTTTTTTTTTTCTTTTGTTTTGCTTCTTTCCCAATGGTTAAATAAAAAAATGATAATTTTTTGCTTTAATTACTTGAAAAACACTTAGAAATATTTGAGGATTAGTTGGAAAACATTTAATTGAGGATAGAACATCTTAAATCACTTTAAACACAGTAGGTTTCTTAGATTTTAGGAGCACACATGATGTGAGAGTTTATCTACTTATTTCTCAGTGTAGGCTTCCTAGATTTTAGGAGCACACCCTAACTGAGAGTCCATCTACTTAATTCTCAGTGTTGACTTCCTAAATTTTAAGAGCACACCGTAGGTGATAATTCATCTACCTAATTTTAGTATAGGCTATCTATATTTTATGAGCACACCCTAGGTTAGAGTCAATCCACCTAATTCTCAATATAAACTTCCTAGATTTTAGGAGCACACTAAAGGTGAAAGTTAATCTACCTAATTTTTAGTGTATGTTTCATTAAGAGCACACCCTAGGTGAGCGTTCATCTACTAAATTTTCGAATGAATAATGAAATTAGGCACTTGATCATAATCCACAAATCGATCAAAATACTATACAAGAGAATGCACCAAGATATGGTTCACAACTTCCTCGATTAAATCAAATAGTGGAATTCCCGTCATGACTTCATCTACAGTGAAACCCAATGCACTAGGATTTGAGCTTGGATATTACACTCAAATCCTTCTGCCAATTGGGGATATTTGTTAATGCCACATATTGACCAACAGACTAGGATAAGTCTAGGGTCTAGGTGGCGAGAGTGATGATGACATTGCTTATGTGTGCTTAAACGAGGGATACGAAGTGGGATTATTAGAATAATATCTACTACCTCAATGATCTTCAATAAGGGAGAGGGAATGATCGATGATAATATTCGCCGATTCTTGGTGAGATCGTTGCCCCCGATGCTTTTAGGTTGTCAGTAGTTCTAGCACGATTAGAGTGACTAGCCTGTAGACTACACGACTTTACAAAAAATTTACAAAAATAAAACAAAAATCTCTTTTGCATGTTAAAAAAAACTATGCATAAAAAAAGCTTAAACAATAGCTTTTGCATGAAAATCAAAGAATTTTTCTATGAAAATTTATAAAGGTCCACGACTAATCACTTGAATTAAGATTAAGGATTGCCCTCCGTAGATTGTCAAACTGGTAACTTTTGTTTAAGATCCGGAAGCACACGGTCCAGCTCTGAGCCCCCACTTCCACCAATGTCTTACACCCAGTCCTAGTCTTTCATATGTGGCTAAGAGTTTTTTTTTCTTATGATTTCTACGACTCATTTTTCTGACTTTCGTGCTGGATTTTCTCGTCTTGTTTATTTTTCTTGCAAGTTTATTTAAATCTGCTGTAAATCATACTATGTTTGCAATATTAGTCACGCAACAGTAGCAGATTCTCAAGTACGCTTTTACAGTTTATCTACAACATTTTAATTTACCGCATTTTGCTTTTCAAGTGTCTTTTATTTACCTGCAATTTGTTTATTCTGCATGTAAAACCAGAATTGAAACAAAAAATAAAAACAAAACAAAATCAAACTTTGACATCAAAACTGTGAAATATAAACCACTATTCTCAAACACTTAAACCCGGGAGTCATCGCTACAACAGGAGCTTGGAGCCAACTTTGAGGGCAACACGAAGAGAAGCTTGGATCAAGCGACAAGAAAATCTTCTTCAACAATCTCTCATAGGACTTCGAGGTAGTTCGCCTAGCAAGACAAATCCTCACACCCTCTTTAGGCACCTGTGCAACTATGTTGTGCAGTGTAAGTCCTAACTCGTCTTAGGTTCTGAGGTTGTCTTGTGGCACGACATAAACCCTCTTATCTCTGCGGGCTATTTGCATAATCGAATATTATACAAATATAAGTCTCATATAATAAAATTTGCAAGATTAAACATCTAAATAACATCGTCTCTAAAACTTAGTCACACATTAGGATAGTGTAGGAAGTCATTGAAGTTTCTCCTCGGGATCTGCGACATCACCTAGCTTTTCCTCCTTTTGGACTCCTGAAAATAAATGTTCCTATTTGAGCCACTTCCATTTGTCTTTCCACATTCTACAGTGAAAATCTAAACCTCGAATTCTTGAAAACTAATACCTCTGATCATTATCGAGAGTTTTCTTAAGCTACTCCCGTCATTTAGAATGTAATTAACTATAGGGGTTTGTCTCTATAGGAAACTTAGAACTCAGGTAAAATAAACCCTACTTAATTTTTATAATAGGTAGGAAAACTTGTCGGTCACATATAAAAGGTTCGCAGACCAAACGGATATCACAAATCTCTTAGTTTGCAGGATTGGGTCTGTCGTCGGAATATACACTCACCTTTCGGAATGTGTAGTATTCACGGTATCAGACACGACTATGCAAACTATTGTACGAATGAGAACCATTTAGTTTTATTTTTCAAAAATTAAAAAGAGCTACTTTCAAAACCAAAAATATATACCTCTTATATTTAAATTAAATTTCAAAATTATTTTTCAAATCTTCAAAAAAGTTGACCGACAAATCAGTATAACAAAGACTTTATACTTAATATACTTAATATACAACTCTAATATGCATATAACTGATAATAAACAACCAATAATGATGAAGAACTAATAATATGCCCAAAAGCATTACATTTAGAAAACTGTTTTAGCGGGGAATTGGGGAGACATATAATAATGACTTGTAAGGTCAAAACTAGCAGGCTAAAATCGTTAGTTCCACAAGAATACATAATAATTCGGCAATCAAGCATAAGCTATATAAATGATAGCAAGTGTGATTATGTTGTACAAGTCCTAACAATGTGCACTACAGTAATCACTAAAAATTAAGTTGAATGCAACCAAAATGAGCAAATCAAAATAATTGTATGGTGAAATTAGAAAAGGTAAAAACTAAAATTATTATAGTATAAATGTTTTGAGAGTAGCACGTATTAAAGATAACATTGCAGCAACTAATTTGGTTTGTTTTCACAAGTATAATACAATAAAAGAGCATACCATGAAAGGAATAGAAGGCAGAATAGGTATGCAAGAGGTAACAAAGTTATCAATTAAAAAACAGCTTGTCGAAACTAGAATTAACATAGTATTGAACACAAATGAATGGAGGCCAAGGATTTAAGCCCAACCATAATAGTGGTAATAAGCTTTGATCATTATGATAAGGAGCTTGTGATGGATCAAAATCACCAAACTTTATTTGTTATAGAAATAGATCCTAACAGATCATAATAGGAAGCCAACAAGAAATAGCACAAGAGATCTGTAGGATGCCAAACATTTTGCCTAAAAAATGAAATATAGATAAGGTCAGACAATAAGAAAGGTTTTATACAACAAATCGCATGTTGCATTATGAAACTTCAACACAACCATCCATTGAAAGGAGATACTGCAAAATCATGACACTTGCAAGCTAATTTAATGGTTAACTTCGATTCTTTACGAATATTCACAAAGGAATTTAGGAAAAGTCACCAATATCCAGTTAATCGTGGAAACTAGCAAGAATATATGTTAGATCGTGGCTGCTTACAAAAACATGTGTAATGATAACTCCTTAGCATGTACCTAAAAGCGTAAATGTTACATGCCATGGAATTATGCCGGATTATAAGAATCTCAACAATGCAAAATCATCCTTCTGTAAATTATAATGTCGGAAAATCCTCTAGGAGAATTTATAGTAATATGTGGATGGCCAGCATTTTAACAATGCAGTATGGATGATATAACCTAAAGCATCAGAGTATGTGCGCTTCAGTAAAACAAAACCAGTAAGTAGACTGAATCAAGCTTTCATGAAAAGTAGCCAAATCGAAGTGCAACAAAAAGCAAACCTTCTTAGCTTGTTGCATTGTATCAGGGGGAGGCACAGCCAGATAACGAGGAAGACGAGCCTGGAACCATGGATGTTCACGAATCTCGCGAATAGTCATTCTCTTCATCGGATCAACAACAAGCATCCTTGGAATTAGATCCCTTGCTAAAGAAGAAAGATGACTAGGAAGGGTATATATCCCACCCTAACATATATAAGTGTGCACAAAAGTAAGCCACTTGTAACATGTTAGATGTCAGGAGCCAATAAGCACATTAGGTGTAAGTTGGTATCTTACCTTTATTTTCTTAAAGAGGTTTGGTATGTTTTCATCATCAAACGGAAGAGTACCACAGAGAAGAGCATAAAGAATAACACCGCAACTCCAAACATCAACCTCTGGCCCAGCATACAGTTTACCAGAAATAACCTAAATATGGAAGACAATTTTGAATGAATATTCTATCGCATATACACGAAGGATCCTATAGCAAGACAACAGAGTTTGTACCTCTGGAGCAGCGTAGTTCGGACTCCCACAACTCGTTTTCAGAAAATGGCCATCACGCATGATATTACTCAAGCCAAAGTCAGCAATTTTAACATTGCATTTTGAATCCAGAAGCAGGTTTTCTGGCTTAAGATCTCGATGTACTACCATGTTTCTGTGGCAATACTCAACACCAGAAATTATCTGCTGACATCAAAACAAACTATTTTTAACCAGAAATATATAATAGGTATTAACTATAAATCTATGGCATATTAAATAAAATTAACAAATTGAGATTGTCATAGCAAAGTAAAGAAAATTCCTGAAATGTAGATAACATCAAATCATCATGAAATGAAAATAAAACAAACCCAATAAAAGATTAACTTCAAAAATAAAAAAAATAAATAAGACTAACATTATCATAAGAAGTACACTAACATATCAAGAACATAATCAATAGTGCTACAGGTATCTTGCAAGCAAAAAGAAAATTCATCCCACAGAAAGCTTTATACAAGAAATGAAAACACGTAATAAAGCTAGAACTAACAGAGGCATGGATTAAGTCAGGAAGGAAAAAAAGAATAACAATACCCTCACCTGCTGGAAAAAACGTCTAGCTTCATCCTCTTGCAATCTGCCCTTCTCAACAATATAATCAAAAAGTTCACCAGATTTCACATATTCCATTACAACATAGATATCTGATTGTGTCTCTATAACCTCATAAAGGCGTATAATATGAGGATGCATAAACAATCTTAGTATTTTGATCTCTCTTCTTACTGCAATGAATTAAGAAAAAACTGAGAAAACTAAAGTTTAAATTGTTGCAATATAAGAAGAGGCAAAAAACACAATAAGTTAAAAATTACAGAGCATAAAAAAATTCAGCTAATAAGTTTATGATGAAAAGCTCAATATAACCCACTTCAGACTATAAGAAAAGATTAATCTAAACATAATGTCGCACAAAAGAACGAACTTCTAAAGTAAAAGCCAAACCTAATGGGTCTTTTTTTTTATATATGATCATAATTCCCTACATTCGGTAGTCGGAGAGAATAAATTAGAATCTACAAAAATAATCTAAGATTTAGAATGCTCTCATTATATCTTATAATCAATGAAAAAACACTCATAAACATGTTTTAAACGCCACTCTGCAACATGCATGAGGTGCACCTACACATAAAATGAGAACAGATGAATTTGGAATCCAGCATACAAGCACAAATGCAGATGAACTCGGTATAATAATAGATGGAAAAAAAACCATAAAACGGATAATTTCAAACAATAAACATCTCAGAAAAGAAAGATTGATTGAGAAAAGAAACTTAGGGCATTAAGTAAAGGAAACTTCTATAATAAGCATCAAGTAAACTAAAATACAGCCTGAATAAAAATTGATATCAGGAGTTCAAAGATGCGTCAGGTGAAGGTGAAAGCATCTAAAATATCAAATAAATAAAGCCCATAACTTAATATAGCTATACCTTTTTCTTCCATTTCCATGTTCTTTATTTTTCGGCGATTAAGAATCTTGATGGCGACCTTGTGACCAGTTAATGCATGTTCTGCAATTTTTACTTTGCCGAAAGAACCTATTCCCAAAGTCTTCCCAAGTTTGTAGTTGGGTAATATCACGTCAGCACTAGTGCCGCCTCTGCTAGAACCACCATCCATGTCTGCCAATACTTGTAAGATAGAGAATTTAAAGCTATCACTTAAGAGAGCCAATTAGTTTGTGATCACCAATAGAAAGGTGATCTAGGATGAGAGGCAAGCAACCGTATTAAGTGATACATGTAATAATAAAGACAACTCAAACATTTACAGAAAATAATTAACATTCTGGAAAACTCTGGAAAACTCTTGGCCAGCAGCTTAATCTGAGTATGGAGGTAAGCACATAAACAATTACTAGACAAATCAAAACTGATACAGAATACAAGGCCAAATAAAGGCCTCCTTTCGCTTGGTTGTTACTGTTGGTTTTGTTGGTTAAGAAACTGTTGTATGAAAATAAAAGATTAAGATGCCTAATACAACAAATTAAAAATAGAAAACAATCTAACAAATTCTCATACTAAAAAATAGAATAATCAATGACAGGTAAATTTTAAAATAAATGGGGTGCAATGAAGCGCCCAAAGGAGATCCTAAAAAACAAATAACAAAATAGCATCCATCTCGAAAAAGTAATAAATCTAAATGATGTGTCCCTTACAATGCAATCAGTGAAGGTATCGTGTGCTTTTCATGTTTTATTGAGAGCGGGTAGAGTGGTGAGAGGTAAAGAAATAAAAATGATGATAATTTTGATAATTGTGAAAGAAAAAAATTAGGCACTTTGCATCTTGAAAAAAAGCAGAATGAGGTCGGATTGTGAAAAGCATAGGACAACCAGGTATGGGAAATGATGTGGAAACAGAGTTTTTTTATGGGAGAGTTTCTTCAGAGACAGTGCAGGCAAACACCCTTTTCGATGTTTTCAGCTTTCTCAAACCATAAATAACTATAAAAGTTAATCCAAACTTAGCACAATAAAAGCTGTAATTAGAATCCTTTAATTTTTATCCTAAACAAGCCCAACTAAAATTCAATGTCACTGGTTGCAAAACCAACACGAAACAAAGTTAGTTTCAAAGTAAGGTCAAACATAAACCAAAGTTTAGATGGCTTGAACAATGAATCTTTCCAGTTTTGGCTACTAACATCTAGAATACATTAAAAATTCCTGAACATTTATGTAAAATACTACAAACTACATACAAAATTTAAGTTGCAGCTTTGCTAAACCTGTTTTCATTAATGTGAACCATTTTTAGTCTATTCATGGAATAAAGTACCATATTGCTTTGCAATGATCATTGTTTAGTAGATCATGCTGGTTAAACGGTAAAACAACCTGTAATATTTGCTTCTACAAAGGCTGCAGTCATGTCAATTTATAGCACATTTACAGAATGTAAAGCACATAGAACATAAAGCTAGCTAGCAAACTCCCGACCATTGATCTTAAAATAATGCATACAGCACAACTTTTCATTTTTTATGATAGGGATTAGTAAGACACACCCGCTCCCCATCACCTAACTTTGCACACCTCTATGCTCCCACTTTCGTGAGGGGTCAGCCTCGGCTAGGTCACCACACAATGTCTTCCACAGAAGGCCTTTCATACAGATGTTTGTTGCTTCCTCGTGCAACTCTAATGCCATTGTAGCTTTCCCACTGGATTTTTAGAGTCCATTGGTTGTCATTGAAGCCGACGACACCTCATGTCGTTGGTATCTCATCCATACTTAGTCCCTCTAGTTCCTAGAGCAGCCCTGGTCGTGCCATCCTCTTCTGTCTCACCAGCAAAATATTTTTTTCTCATGTTTGTGGTTGTATTCTATCACTTCCATTGATCACTATTGAAGGATCTCCTAAATTTTTTGTTATGACAGGGCCGCTTCGGATCATAACTACTTGTGCAATGACTTCTCTCGAGACCTTCGTTGAGCCTCAACCAAAAAGAAAAAAAAAAGAAGTCACCTCCTTCCCTTGTGGCCGATAGAACTTCTGAGGTAGATCCCCTTCCTCTCTTGTGTTGAAACTCCTCTAACTCATCCTCTGCACTATTTTGCAAACGTTTTTGTTGTTTAAACGTTACAATTTTTACCAAATTCTACATTTTTTATCAGAATTCAGAGGCTATTCAACGTAAATAGCCTATACTTCTTAAAGCAAGCATACTCTTTTTTCTGATCAGGACATTTTTGTGCTTGCTAGACTTCTCCTCTTGTTGCTTATAAACAAATTTTCTATGAATCTTCCTAGCAAGAAGGTAATTTGCAAGTTCTTCGTTGGTCTACAACTGATAAATTACAATTTTGTTCGGTATCAACCGACAACATTCATTATAAAGTTTTCTTTAAAAACAAATTACATCAGCCTCTTCTCATAGTGTTCATATTATATCAAAAGCCTCCTGATAAGCGTGTTGAAATGGTTCCCCCATTTTACTTGCACGGTAAAGCCTCATGTTACTCCATTTTGAATCTCATTTCCACATCTTTGTCTACGCTACTACAACAAATCCATTCTATTCTCCTTGGCTTCTATTTCTGAAAAATATTTAAAGACAGACGTTGCAACAAATAATTTTACTAGGCTCTCTTTGGCTAGTCTTGCTGGATTTAACATTACCGTCCTCTTTCAAAAGCAGGTATGGATTGGGCCTCCATCAATTAGATATTGGCAGAAAGTCAAACTTGAAAATATTCAATCATACCCCCCTTACCATATTTCTAGAATAAAGTCTATAAGTATTTTAAGGCTGATCCCGAGCTGAAAATCCTCAATTTCAGCCGAAGAACCTTTAATTAAATGTTCATATTGACCCTCCAAACCCTTCAATGGAAGATCCATCTTCATTTGTTTAGATGTTGTTTCCAAAACCTGGTGCCAAATTCAAATTTTCTACGAGTGATACTTGTCGATATTCCTGTCCTCGTCAGCTCCTTGGTGGTTACATCATCAAATGTTAATATTACCGCTAAGAATACTGTGTTCTCAAAAAGCCCCAACCTCCTATTGGTGATCAAAATGATGATTATTAAATACAACAATTTCTCATTTTAAATAAAGCATTAAGAGTATCGGCTCTCTAGTGGATAAATGATTTCAAGTTCTATATACCAGAAGAGGCAAGAGTGAAAAAAAATCTATTTTTGCCCTACTATTTTCACTAGGTTTCAAGCTACAACAACAACAACAACAACAACAACAAACCTTTATCCCACTAAGTGACGTCAGCTAAATGAATCCTTTTTATCCATTGCGTCCTATTGAGTGTCATATTTTCATTTAATTCTACTAAATTAAGATCAATTTTTTTTACAATATGCCCAAATCTTTCTAGGTCTACCTCTACCTTTCTTAACATAAGTCGAATCTAAAACATCTACCCTCCTAATCATTTACTCTCCTAATCAGATCATCTGATGGTCGACATTTAATGTGACCAAACCATCTAAGACGGCTCTCTCTAATTTTGTCCGCCATTGGAGCTACACCAACCCTATCACGGATATATTCATTTCGCATTTTGTCTCTAAGTGTAAAGCCACTCATCT
Organism: Phalaenopsis equestris; assembly: GCF_001263595.1. Taxonomy (NCBI): domain Eukaryota; kingdom Viridiplantae; phylum Streptophyta; class Magnoliopsida; order Asparagales; family Orchidaceae; genus Phalaenopsis; species Phalaenopsis equestris. The sequence continues at coordinate 304,217 of NW_018164862.1, forward strand.
ACCTAAGCATTCTCATCTCGACAACACTTAACTTAGTTTAATGCTTCTCTTTTAAAGGCCAACTTTCAGTGCCATAGAGCATTGCAAGTCTTACCACCATCTTATAAAATTTTCCTTTGAGTCTAAGCAGTACTTTTCTAGCACACAATAGGTCCGAAGCATTCCTCTATTTCAACCAACCAACTTGAATTCTACTAACATCCCCATCTATATCACCATCACTTTGAACAATAGACTAGAGCTATCTAAAACGCTCACACCTTTTAATAATTTGATCACCCATAGTTACAACTCTGACACTAAAGCCACTACTACTAAAATTACATTTCATGTATTTAGTTTTAGTTCTACTCAAACGAAGGCCTTTAAACTCCAATGTAGACCTCCATAATTCAAGTTTTTCCTGAGCTTTCTCTAGTTTTATCCACGAGAAGGATATCATCAATGAAAAGCATACACCAAGGAACATCCTCCTATAAATGATTTTAAATATAAAGGTGCATTTTAAATGATTTTAAATTTATATGAAATGAAAAGTAAAAAATTTAAGTCACATAATATTAACCTCAACTTGTACAGACAGGGGATGCAATGCACCATGCACGGTAAAGTAAATGGCAAAATTGCACTTCGAGTGCAATATGAGTGTATCTTCGGGTATTTTTTTTAGTGAACCTATCGGTACATTTTTTTAAGGTATATTTTTTAGGATATCTTTGAATAGATTTTTTAGAATACCTTCATGCATGAAAGTAATCCTGTTATAAATCTTAAAAATGTTAAAAATGGTAAATAGTTAAAGTGAAAGGGAATGAATAAATTTAACATAAAAGTTTTAAATTTTATAAAAAAAATGAATTGCATTTTCTTTTGGTCATTCATACATAACATTGACATAATAATTTAATGCATATTAAGATTATAATTATTCACTAAGTCAAATTTAGAGTTGAATTTAATTCTCTTTCAAGAAAAAAAAAAGTAATGGTAGCTTGAAAAGTCCGATAGACAGAACTTAGTTTACAAAAGGTCTACAGAGGTAGACATATTGTTCTGATTTCTTTTATTTTTTTTGCACTATTTTTTTTAGATTTTGATATACTGTTGGTGTGGTTTGAGAATATTGTCTATAGAAGATATTTCTAAATGTTTTGATATTATTGCATTTGGTGGATTTTAACGACTCTTTTATATTTTGGAAGATTTTATAGTTTAATGGAGAGTTGTTTAAATGCTAATATCGACCGACCGTTCCCGTCTTATTAGTTCTAAGCCCCGGGTCAGGTCGTGATAAAAATAACATTACAAAAAATTTGGTTGGATCATGATAAAAAAAGAGTCATTAGAATGATTAGATTAATTTACTAGAAGTCTTAATAGAGGGTTAAATTATTTCTAATTAAAATCTTTCTTTCATGATTTCATAATTATGAAAAATCAGAGGGAAGAAGCTAGAGATGATATGGTAGAAGTTGATGCACCTCCACATATTACTATGAATATAAATGCATTTATTGAGATGATGACTACATTAACGCAGTTGCTTAAGAACTCTCAGATTGAGATCAGTTTCAGCAAAAGTGGTCAGATGGATAAATAATTAAAATTAATTTAGAATATGAGACCACATCTCGTGGGAAAGTCCAATTACGTCCATTCTTTCGACGTAATTAAATGGGAAATCTTTCTTTCATGATTTCAGAAATATAGAAAATCAGAGGGAAGAAGCTAGAAATGATATGGTAGAAGTTGATGCACCTCCACATATTACTGTGAATATAAATGCATTTATTGAGATGACGACTACAATAACACAGTTGATTAAGAACTCTCAGACTGAGGTCAGTTTCAGCAAAAGTGGTCAGATGGATAAATAATTAAAATTATTTTAGAATATGAGACCACATCTCATGGGAAAGTCCAATTTTAAAATATCTAAACATATTTTAGAGTATGTTCAGATATTACATATATATATATAAGTAAATAAATAGTTAATTAAATAAATAAATTATTAAAATACTAGTAGAGACTTTAGAATTAATAAAAAAGAAGATTAGCACTATATAAGAAGTTAATTACATTTAAATTTTTACTATAGGTGCACCTAATGATTAGATTGACCAGAGGAAAATGATAACAAACAACATCGCTGGGGTGGGTAATATATTTTTATTTTATAATGGTTCTGTTTATTTACACATATTTTTATTATTTTCCTAGCTTTTACTTTAAAATGCAAATTCCCATGTTTCCTTTTAAATGTTAATCATAAGTTTTTATTTAGATGTTAAATGTAAAATAAAAATGAATAAAATATGATATACGCATGCATATATGAGTAACACCTGGATGGTACTAGTAGGGAAATAAATTATACTCGTGCACGAAATAAAAATGAAAATGAAAAAAGTTGTCTACCTTTATGGTGGGTTAGAAAATGTTAAATGTATATTTTTATAAAGTAAATGTTTAAACGGTAACTCCTAATTATGAAAAATGTAACGTAAATTAATAAAAGAAAATTAAATTGTTTATTTTAGTGTTCTCTTTTACTGCAGAGCTTCTACTGTTATTGCACTTATACAAAAAATATTTTAAAAATGAGAATTCTTGTAATTTAACAACATTTACCCATTGAGTAGTTTTAACGCATACCATAATTCCTAATATTTTTATAGGAAAATCAGTTGTAAATTAGACGGAACTCATTGAGCGCGTATACAGGCGCAGTGAAACGTCAGCTGATAGGTATTGTAGTTTAGTTTATTTTCAATCTGAATGTAAATGTTTAAATATGAACAATTTATTGTAAATATAAGTTTGTATAGAATGGTTCTTTTATGCATTGGGTTTGATTTTATGTTAAGAAATGAAATTGTTATATATATGTTTCTTCCCTCCGACCATCACTTCCCGCCTTGATAATTCCATAATCACTGGGTCAGACCATGACAAAAATGGTATCAGAGCCCAATTAACTGCAGTAAGTGAATGGAAAAAATTCATTAGAAAAAAAACATTAATATTTCTTAAGACAATTAGAAAAAATTAATTAAAAGTTTACATTAATAATTCAAAATTTTGTTATCTAAAGGCAATTGATTTTGATCCAGAGGATACAGATGAAAATGATAGAGATGTAAGAGGTGCTGATTATCGGGATCGGGTGCCTCCAGTAAATACTAATCCTCCATCCAGTGGTGTTAGCGTCCATATGAAGGCGTTTACTCAGATGATGGCCACAGTGACGCAACTTATTTAGAATTCTCATACACGGGCCAGCGGTAGTGGAACAGCTTGGATGGATAAATATCTGAAGTTGTTCCAGAACATGCGGCTACCACTATCCTCAAGAGCAGGAGGGTCAATTGAGGTGGAGAGCTGATTATTGAGGGTAGAGAAAATCATTAAGAGTTTGTCATGTCCTCAGGAGAGAAAGGTCAGATTAGTTGTTTTTGCTTTCGAGGGGGAAGCAAAAAGGTGGTGGTAGCCTGGTAGGGCCAGCTTTAAGAGAAGTTTGGCAAACAACCCGGTAGTCAGATACAGTAGAGGGCTCTGTGAAGACTTTTTGTGACTGGTTCATACCTCTTTAAGCCAGAAGGTAGATTGCCTCAGTTGATCCCAAATGCCGAAGAAAAGTGACACTGATTTCTCTCTGGATTGAAGGATGTCATTCGACAGCCTTTAATTCCTCTTGGCATTGAGGATTACTCAGTTCATGTGGAGAAGGCGAAGAGGATAGAGATTGATTTGCTGGCTACGCAAAGACAGATTTTCAGAGAAGGAGAGGAGATGACAGGTCTGGGTCTGGACGGGCCACCCAGTGTCTAGTCTGGACAGACTAGTATGAAGAAACCTCGACCTAGCAGAAGTGGTATTGGTAGTGGCACTGACAGCAGTAATAGCAGCAGTATGATTACTTGTGTCAAGTGTGAAAGGACACATAGAGAAGAGTGTTTGTCGGGCATATTCAAGACACTCTCACCAGCCAAGCTTATATAGAATATTTGGAGAACTCATCAGAATCGTGATGAGCTCAGGTATAGTTGGCCAAGCTTCGGCATATTTGATCAAGCTCTGGAATTAATTGAACACCTCTTCAGGGGAACCAGTGATTTCCTTCTAGATGTTGACTATATGTCCAGGTTCTTACCCAAATAAAACACCACATGTATTTGATAAAAAGTAAATGATGGGTTATTGCTCTATATTTTTATTCATTTATCGCATTAAGTAGTTTTTTAGCACTCAAATCTCGATCCTAAACTATAATAGGTGATGGTAGAAATAACCCATTGCACTTAATCTTAAGCAATATCTTGTATTTGATAGTTTTATAGGTAGACTATGTTACAGAAGATAGAGTCTAAGGGGCTGTTTGGTAGTAGGATTTGAGCAGGATTTAAGCAGGATTTAACCTAAATCCTGCCAAACAGAAAAAATAACAGCTTTAAATCCTGCAGGTTCTTAAATCCCATTTTTCCATAAATCCAGGATTCAGTGAGTCTTGTTGGAAGACGGATTTACCAGATTAACAGGAGCTAAGGTGCGCAACGGCGGGTAGGAGGAAGGGGGAAAGATAAGGGTTACCTTCCTTAGTGGTTTCGACAGGAGCGGACCAGACTGAGACGAAAGATGGGAGTTTCGGAGGTCTTTGAACGCTGCGATCCCGTCGCTGCCTTCCCAACTAGCTCTAATCGCGACTGTATCGCCAAGGTTTCGATCACATGGGAGTGTGGGGAGGAGGGGAAGGGAAGGTAGGCGACGGTTTCGGGCGAAACCAGAAGCGAGGGGATGGACCTCGCGAGGGTTTCGCGCAAGAGAGGGAAGAGGGTGGCGAGGGGGTAGAAAGGATTCAGGTCTTCAATTTTACTTAATGCTAATTAATTGATAAATTAATAAATTAATTACATTTATATAGATTTACATGTAATTAACAAAAAAAAATAATTTACATATTCATTTCATTAATTTAATATTTTTTTATTTAATCATTAGTTGGATTAATACATAATTACATTATTAATTAATGAATGTTAAATGATTATTTAATAAATAATTAGTTTATTGAAATTCTTATTAATGATTAATTACTTGAATAAATGCATAATTATTGCTTAGTATAATTAAAAATTAATATTTAAATTAAATTTTATGAAACTTAATTAATTACATCATTAATATATAATATTAAAATTTCAATTCAATTAAAATATTTAAATCCTACAATAAATTATTAAACAGTCTCACGTGCTTTAATTCAATTTAAAAATTATAATGTGAATCAATTTTTAGAATTAAATCACTTTGGGATTTACTAAATTCAATTTCATAAGATTTACCAAATGGTACTTATAGCCAAGCATTCCCAAAGGGTGATTTAAAAGTTTTAATAATTTTACTATACTCAGGGTCTATTTGCGGCTGCTTCAACATTTCAGGATAAGTAATTTATCTTGAAATGCGACCCGTTGGTTGATCACTGGAGTCAACCTGCGGTCTGTGTTTCTTGTAAAAAAACTAAACGTGACAGACAACATTTTCAAATATGCGGAAAACAAACGGTTATGCAGCGTTTTCAAAAACAACGCCGCACTTATAAGCTGCCCCAAATGGGTCCTAAATCAAAATAGAGTCCATAATACTAAATCCATTAAAGATACACTAATAAAAAAGCTTGTATCGTAAGGGTTTGTCTTATAAAAAAAATAATATATAGCCCAAAATTTATATGGACAAACAAAATGTCTAATCTAGTAAATTTATTATTTACGGAGATGAAAGAGAATCCAAGGGTATCAGAGATAAGTTTAAGTTGGGTTGAAGGAATGTTTACCTATGGGGGAGAGGAAGTAAGTTCCTTCATTGTAACTACTGGTAAAAGAAATGAGAGATATGTAGAGCAAAGTTTACCAATGACCAAAATAATACTAACAACATTCTAAAATTGACTTAATTGTAATGATTGAACGTTTTGCTAAACAAATAATTAAATAAAAAGAGTTATAAGAAAAAAATAATAATAATAAGTTGATGCATTCTCTCAGATATAACATAATAGTTGTATCACTTATTAGAACGAACCAGAACAAAATGAGCGAGGATGAGGAAACGAAGTCTCACATGAGAAGGAAGAAGGGGGAGATTTCGTTTACAACCCTAATTTGTTGTTTCTCTACGAGTAAATGAAGAAGTCCCAGAAAAAAGGAAGCAACAACTGTGAAAAGAGAGAAAGAAAAAAGAGTTGTGTGAATCTCTTACATATTTCGACGGCAAACCCTAGCAGGAGAAGGCGATGTCGATGTGGCGTGAGGTCTGTGATTGAGCCACAATCGAAGGAAGGAGATTCGAGCTCTGCTTACAGAGGAAGTAGGAGGCCATAAGAAAAAGTAAAGGTGTCGTGTCTAGGTGAGTCGAAATTGAAGGAAGAGGAGGAATAGGGTTTGAGCCCTCATGCATGCAAAGGAAGAGTAGAAAGAAGAAAAGCGTGCGTTGCCTTGAATTCGAACCAAGAATGAAGAAGAGGAAGCTGAAGTCGATGATCCTTGACTGCGGCGTGTGCAGAGGAAAAGGAGGAAGAAATCGCATTGCTCTAGGTCAAACTCTTACCGATTGACAGAAAAAGAAGAGATCATGTGGCTCATGTGCGTGAGGTTAGGGTAAAGGCCAAAAACTCTATAAAGACAAGTTTAACGCTTTAATAAATTAATATATTATATTGCAAATAATCATATATATGATTAATGAAAAGTTTTATTGAATCATGATCATAATATAGAGATTTTCAGCTTGATAGGAGAGGTTAAAGATTGGTGCAAGATGAGAGAGATCGATCCAAGTAAATAGATAAATGATTTTTATTAAGGTATTTTAATTATATATATAT
>NW_018164862.1:311168-332788 GCF_001263595.1 Phalaenopsis equestris
TATATATATATATATATACAGATTTCTCAGCCAAGATTTATCTTTATATAGAAACCCTAAACCGTTCCTTTTTACACTCCCCACCTCCCATTTCTTCTCCTTCACCAACAAAAAAGCTTAAATCGGGCGAGGAAAAAACTCTAAAAAACCAGAGAGAAACACAGTCTCCCTCGCTCCCCCCTCTCTCCAGCAATGCCTTCTTCCTCCCAGCGCTTCCTCTCACTCCCCTTCATCCTCCTCCTCCTCCTCGCCTCCACCGCCACCGCATCCTCCTCACCCAACCCCACCGCCTCCATCCTCTGCCGCCACTCCGACACCCCCTTACTCTGCCTCCGCATTGCTGCACCTCTCCGCATTGTGAACCCCCTAACAATAACCGAAGCCGCCATCAAGATCACGACCAAGGTGGCCGTGCGAGCCAAAGCTGAGGCGACCTTCCTATCGCTATTACCGCGTCAGACCCCTCTGCAGAAAGCGAGGTTAGAAACCTGCGCGGAGAGCTACGGAGATGTGGTGGATGGGCTTCGAGATAGCGCGATTTCGCTGGCAATGTCGAGGATGAAGGCGGAGGTGATGAATTACTTGTCGGCGGCGAGCTTTGGGGTGACGGTTTGCGAGGATGCGTTCAAAGATGTTCCGAGGGGGAAATTTCCTCTGGGTAGGGTTAATAAAACGCTGAGGAACTATGTCTCCAATGCTCTGGCGATGGGAGATCAGCTCAGCTTGCATTGGTGAGGTCATCTTAACGCTAATGTTCCACAGTCGGGGATTTAGGGTTTTTATTATTGCACCAAGCCCTATCCCCAATACTTACTCATCTATCGCATCTTTTACAAAATTGCATTTTGGGACGATGAAAATAAATAAATAACTAAATAATGTTAAATAAAAAAAATTATTTATTTGTTTCATATATGGATTCTGGTGTCTTTTTAGTATTATCGTCTTATATGTGAATATTGCATGTGATGGATGAGGAGGCTGGATTCTTTTTAGCAAACTATATTACCTTGGGAGAAAAAGCTCAAACTCGGCTTTAACTGATGCATGGGCTATTAATAGGAGAAAATATTACGTCCATCATTCGCAGCAGACGACCCACCGTCTCCGTCTAGTGATAGCTTGGAATACATGCTGACGTGCCGCCCGGTCATGCCAGGCCGTTGCTCAGCGGTTGGTAGTACTAGTTTAGGGGTGATGAGATGCAACATTTTCTATGGCGGAGAGCTTCCACTATTATCAAAGGTGGGAGTAAATTCCTAGGTAAGAAAATTAGACCGGACATTGAACCAGGTAGAATAGGGTGATGCCATTAATATAAAAAGAACATTAAATATAACTTAAATAACATAAAGATTAAATCAACTTCGGAATGAAAAGTCAACAAGAGTGAAACATAATCAAGAAAATATAAAAACTTAAAAATGAAACATAACCAATAAAATATGAATACGTAAAAAAGAAAAGGTAATAATTTAATAGTCATGCATATTTCACCAAATGTAAATAAGAAAATGAAACCAATGATGATTAGAGTAAGACATTCTTCATCATATAAATAGATTCAAACCATTCTTCATGATTTTTAATGAAAATGTGGCATAATCGGATCAACTGCATGTTCCAGCCGGTTCTTTCTGCGTTGATGTGCAACGGGTTTCAGCCCAACCAGAACCGGGGTCGAATCAATTAAACCGGCTAGCTCGGTCCAGTTTTTAAAACGTCAGTAAAAACACAATCACATGCGAGTGTATTAGTTTTTCTATTTAGTATCATAAAATGACGAACTCCATCAGTTAACATGTATGTGAAAACATTATATGCATTTCCACTCATTCAAACTTTTCATATATTGTAAATTTGTTTTACTGCATTAATGCATCCTGTTAACATATTAAATGAATTGAGAGATCTAAACCATTAATTTCAACATGATCGAAATATTCAATAGAAAAATCATCATTTAATTTGCAGCAATATTTGATTAAGTGTGTATAAAAAATTAGCAAAAATATTTAATTTAGAAGAAACAATAATATCATTATAATTTATAAATACGAGCACTCATCTTGACCCCTTAAATTTTGTTATATTCTCTAACATTAAAATGTCATATGAGATGTACGTGTGAGTAATGTGAGAATTATTAGTCAACTGATTTAAATTTTTTAATTATACTCAGAGTTTGATATAATCTATTAATTGTTGATACGAATAAGAAAAAAGTTATATAATTTCATATAAATATTGCAATCTCATCCAATATGTATATGTTTAATTCATATTTACATATTAAAGAGCTGTAGATTCAGAAAAAAATATTGCGTCTGGAGACCGCTACGTCCGGACAACAGATATGATACATCGAGGACGGTTATTTTTCTTCCTCCTCTGCTCCGCCTGGTGTATGATGTCCGTTCCGGATGTAGCTTTGCGTCCGGAGTCCTGAAATAATATTTTTTTTCGTAGATTCAAGGCAGAAATCATCTTGATCATTGGTTTTGTTTCTTAACTGTAACTTTATAATCTGTGTTGTCATTTGCTTGTTATTATCAACCATCTTTAATATCAATGGTGATGAATTTGGCAGAATGAGGTTTATTGGGCTGTTGCTTCATTTAATTTACAAAAAAAAAAAAAAAAAAAAAAAAAAAAAAAGAAATCTCTTGAAGTAGTTGTGGCTCATGGGGCTCGACCACATAATACATTGGTGTCATAAATCTATGCATGAATAGATTTCTTTTATTTGTCATAAGATAGTGATGGTGATATTTTTTATGTGATGATAAAATTTGAATGGTATGGATGTAAATATGAATGTTTAGGAATTAGATTAGTAAATGCATCGTCTGGTCTTACTATATGGCCTCAATGCAATACTATTCTTGGTGTGTTAGGGCTCTCTATAGTTTTAAATAAGTCCAAGAGTTTATTGCAATTGGATATGCTTTTATTTAACGTAATTATATGTAACGTTTATAGTTGTAAAATAAGAGTTGTTTGTATAATTATAAATCAATTTTGTCTAAGAAGAAATTGAAGAAAGAAATGGATTATTTATTTGCGTTTCAACTATAGAAAGATGGGGCAATTACATACATACCGCCCGAAACTGGCTATTTACAAATCAACCACCCTCTTTTATCCATTTTTTACTCACTCAAATACATGGTAAAAAGCCAACCCATGTTTTTCATTTTGATCGAATTATCATTAGTTTGATTGTAACACGTGTAAATACATCGGTTCTGTAGATAAAAAAAAAATAAAAAAAATCACATGGATGCTTAGTTGGTAGATATCAATGCTTCAGGCGGTCAGTATGCAAATATCTCGAGAAAGAAAAGTCCAAACCAATGTATGCTACGCCACAATTTTCCTTGAAATGTAACCATACAACCTTTCGGGTCATTAGTTTTAGCTCTGGCAATCTGTTAGATTACATCTAAAGACGAGGAGAATATTACTTGCGGTGTCCACATGGCCGAACATCACCTCACAACCATGGTACCACAAGTTAATCCAAACGTATAAACGGCCGCATGAACAGTTTTCCAGACATACAAACAACCACATGTAATATTTTTTTTCTAAAAGAGTCGGCCATGACGGCCTGCCATGAAAATATAGGTCAAAGAGTTATCTTATCATCTAGTAACAAAATTTTTTATGGCATTCAGTATTAAGTGATTAAAAAAAAAGAAACTCCACATATTAACAACTTGATTGTGATTTGCTTAACTTGCTCAATAATAAAAAATTAAATAATAACAATAATAAGATCACATGCAATGATCGCAAATGCGTACCAGCAAAAGTCAAATGGGACATTAGATGAGGAGTTCCAAGATTATTAGAATTATTTTAATATAATTTAAATAATATAATGTTAATATTTTGGAGCATTTACACGCCAGACACTCAATTCTCATGTATTCACTTGTCTAAAATCTAAGTTACATTTCTTCCTCTAAGATCTTACATGTATGCATCACATAAGGGAAATGAAATTCAACTTTTCATAACATTGTTAGTGGTAAGTTTGCCAAAATTAAAGTTAAGTGTTAAAGCATAAAAATACATAATAATTGGGTGGCATTCATGCCAATCTTCCTTTCAGGTTTCATCAATTCAATACAATATCCTAATTCAAGGCCTTTAAATATGTCAAAGATAATTTTAAATACAATTTTGTTTTAATTATTTTTATATATGTTTAATTCATTTTTTAAATTTTTTATTCATCTGATTATAATATTTAAAAAGAAAATTGACGGATTAAAATCCAAAAAATTCCTAAAAAATTTAACCGTTGGAATCGATTTGAATTTTAGAACCATGATTATTAATCGCCAATGTAAGCTTGGAACTAAATTCACTTAAAGAAATATTAAGAGTTTATCACAAACTCCAACTCAACCTAAACTTTACAAGACAAAAATAAACCTAAGTTCAGATTGTCCCAAAAAATTTTCGAGTCTGATTCAGATTAAATATCTTCTTAATACATGTAATTTTTAAGGTCAGATTTGAATCGACCTATTAACCCAAAAATAACCCACCAGCAACATTGACTCAAAATCAAGCCGCTAACCCGAATTTGGCCCCAAATTGACTTAAAATTAGCCCGATTTAAACATGAACAGTCAATCAGTTCCAAGTCAAATCAATTTCTTTAAAGCTCCTAACTTTCCAGCCATGAGCTTGAATCTCAATAAAATAAGCACCAAATAATAATAATAATAATAATAATAATAGATCAATTTCTTTAAAGCTCCTAACTCTCCAGACATGAGCTTCAATCTCAATAAAATAAGCACAAAGTAATAATAATAATAATAATAATAATAATAATAATAATAATAATAATAATAATAATAATAATAATAATAATAATAATAATAATAATAATTCCACTCAAGGAAAATACGACCAACCAACGGCTTTGCTGAGGTCCAAAAAGAGAAAATATTACATCAGTAGTAGAGTAATATGCGTAGCCAATAAAGATCGGATTTTCCCTAATTTTCCTATGACATTTATATCCATACCACAATTTCTATGTATTTAAAAATCTAACACCTAAGCTTCGCTTTTTACATTTATACCACCATTTTAACTTTTAAAAACTGAAATCCAACTTGTTGCGCATACGGAAGGTGGCATGCGTTTAAATTGATGTTGGGGTTGAATAAGTAAACATTATATGAATACAAGACGAATTCCGGCAGCCAGTAAAACACTATGTACAACATAGAAATCCAATTAGGAAGAAGTAATTATTTCAGCTTTCTCCTTGAATAACTCTGCAGCTAAAATCAGAAGCTCCACAAGTTCAATTTCTGCGGAGCAGACAACTCTATCACTACTTCGCTGCTGCTCCAACGTGCCGTCCGATGGCTCGAAGAGACTATCGTACGCGATAGAGGCGACCGTAGGATCCGCAGACCAGCTAAGAGGGAGAGAGCTACTTAGAGCAGTTTTCACCTGGTTTGCTTCTGCCATTATGCTCTTTAATAACCCCATATTTTCTGAAGAACCAATGGCCGCAGTATCGTCTCTTACCTGCACCATTTGGAAGAGGGAAGAAGAATCGCAGAAGCTGAAGCCAATGTATAGTTTACCAATAAGTTGAACAGATTATAGAATAAAGAGGTATTCATTCTATGTATTTTTACATACATACCACACATTTCTTATGTATTTACATATCTAACACCTAGAGACTCATATTTACATGTGAAATATTAGCACATGAAATTAAGTAGCAAGCCCGTGTTTTGAGAAAATGAAGAGAGAGAAAATATTAGACAATGGTTGCTGCTCCAAATTTCTCTTAGCCAGCCTTTGGACACTTCAAATTAAAAGATATACTATGAGAAATTTCAACATTATAATAATGACGTATAAATCATGTAATATTTTGTTAAAGAAAATATTAGTCAATGGTTGCTGCTCCAAATTTCTCTTAGCCAGCCATTGGACACTTCAAATTAAAAGGTATACTATGAGAAATTTCAACATAATAATGACGTATAAATCATGTAATATTTTGTTATATGGATGATCAATGAACTCTTATACTATGCTGATGTCAAAATAAATTAAGAAATCTTAAAATCTACCTTCACTAATTTATTCTCAAGATAATCCTTGTCCATTTGTTTCTATCAACAATTGCTATCATGATTGCTATTATACTTGATTCTTGAAAAGTTATGAAAGAATTGCTATTATACTTGATTCTTGAAAAGTTATGAAATAATAATAATGGCACAATAAACAAAAAACAGATTTGAGAAACATAAATGGCATTCTTGAAAATAAAAATTAATCTTTTCACTAAATTGAAGATACATACATTTATTAAAGACTTGACCCCCACAAGCAGACGACTTGAATTACAACATATACTCATTCTTACACTAATTTTAAAATAATTTTAAATATTTTAAAATTCATTTTGTCCATATTTTGGTCAAAAAATACTCTCTCACACACACACATTATATATATACTAACACACACACACACACACACTGTTTTGAAAACTAAATCAGATATCAAACCAGAAGGACCAAAGGTTCAAGGTTCATTGGCTTGACTACCGGACAACCTAATAATTAATAAATACAAAAAAAATATATAATCTAACTAATACAATAATAATATAATAATATAAAAATAAATAAATAAAACACATTTGAGTGGTACTATTTACAAAAAAAAATTTCTCTCACTTGAGGGCCTAAGGCAGGTGGTCCAATGCCCAAAAACTTTTTTAGTATTCCAAAAAAAATTTAATAATAATAACCCTATAAAATATAAGCTTTCCTGTTCCCTCTCCCCTCCTTGTAGGCCCATATCCCCATTCTCTCTCTCTCTCTCTCTCCACACACACACAAACGTGGATATTGATGCTGCCTTTTGAATTGGGAAACATATGGAAAGAGCTATAAACATTAAAATGACAGAAAAGAAAATATATAAGAAAATATTTACATTTTTCAAACTATTGAGCTAGTTGTCCAATTTACAGGTTGAACATGCAATTCGATCGGTTCCTAACAGTTCAATGACAAAAACAGGCTATCATATGTTCTGGACCGAATCAACCATCGGTTCACAGTTGAGCCGACCGATCTGCTCCGGTTTTCTAAATTATATATATATATATATATCTGTGTGTGTGTGTATGTGTGTGCGCGCGCGCACATGTCTTGGCTTATTGCGCGCACACACATGTCTTGGCTTATTGGTTGGAGAGGTTACTGTAAGTCCCCTCAGGTCAAAATTTTGAATCCCCGTGATGCGGTGGTCCTCGAATAATAGCACATGACGCGAGCTTCTCACTATAGGGCCTAGCGCACAAAAAATCGGTATTTGCCTTCTCACTTAGGTCAACTTTTTATTCGGTTGCCAAATACCGATTCTTTAAATATATATTCTTATAACAAATTGTGAGCAGGATCACCACACCTTAATTCAAGATAGGCAACCGAATAAAAAGTAAAAACTCGATGAGCAAAAAACAGTTGTGAAAATCAATAAGACAGCTCAAGTCAGTCCAACATTGTTGGCTTGTTAGATCAGAAAATGGACCAGCAATATTGGCAACTTTCATCTATGCACGTGCACATGCTCATGCTCATGCTCATTATATGGATGCAAATGTATCAGGTTATTAGGGAAAATAAATTTAGTTAGATGGAGCAAGTAAATTAATCCATGTACATAAGCATGTTTATTGATTTAAGATGCAAATATAAAGAGTATCAGATAAAATAAATAAATCACGGAGGAGAAGATAAAATAAGAAGCCATGGAGTTATAACAAATGTTAAAAGTTTAGAGTAAAGGGGCACATAGAGAAGCATCATAAACTGTCATCATCATCATAAGCCTTATACCAACTATTACAATTCAACTCAATAAAACTTCATTTTTTCAATTGTTTTAGTTGCATTTGAGGTGTTGAACCTATACTCGGTAAATCATCTGAACAACTTCTATTTATGTTAGCCGAATCAAACCCCTTTTTTAAATCCCTTAAAACTAATTTTATTAATCAATTTAATAGACACAAACTTTTATTCTGATAAGTTATTAACATCGAGTGTAAAATGAGACGAGAAATCAAACACAGTAAGGAAAGAGACAATCTAAAACATAAGCACAAAACATCGAGACGAGAAATCAAACACAGGAAAGAGACAATCTAAAACATAAGCACAAAACATGTGTTGTGAGATTCAGCTTCATCTACAGTCACAGAAAAAACCAATAAGAGCATCGTGGTTATCAATCAACATGGAAGCCCAAAAAGTAGAGCAAGGGTTGCTTTAGCTTAATTTTATCATGTTGAACAATTCAAAAAGTTGCCCTCAGTAGTGTGAATGCAAACAAACCTTTAACAGGGAGATATGAAGTCGATGAACTTTAGAAGTAAGATGCTCCAAATTCGACATGCTTTCTTTAACGGCTGCATTCTCAACTTTCAACCTGCAACATACATATAAGGTCTGAGATACCAATGCCCTTAACCAAGGGCAAAAATTGGGGTTATTTATTAATTTTTCCTCAACAATTATATCAATCATTTCTTCTTTTGAATCTTCTTTATTATTTTCTCTAGCTCTCTTATAATTGTCTTGCAATAAATTTGAATCAAAGCATTTTGCATCATTCCATATGGAAATTGCTAGGTTGAAAACAAGCTACATTAAAAGATGCAGACTTCCTTCAACCTTTTTTTTTTCTTAATGTCTTCCAAGTTTTTTCATCAAGTTTTCCATAACTCCACAAATGGTTCCTGGTTCTCCTTCTAGTGAGAAACATGGGTTTGGTTTCCGCCATTAGGGTTGCAAAAAAAGCTCAATTTTCCCGAATTACTCGTGTTTGGCTTGTTAAGTAGCTTCTTTTAGAATTGTTTGCGAAAAACAAAAAAAAAAATTTAAGCTCGAATTGTAAACCAGTCGAACACGAACAACCCTTCGTTATTATTTATATCAAAGTTCCAATCACTACAACTTATGTGGTCATTTGGCTTTGCACATTTTAGTGCATAGAAATGGTGCAGATTAGAATCCAACACCCAACAACTATTTTTTTAATTAATTTAGATGAACCAATTTCGAGTAAATCACGCCATCCCCACGAGACGCCATCCACATGCCAAACTTGTTGATCCATCCCAAGCTGCTTTCATCTCCCCAAAATTTTTCCAAACCCCTTTATAAGCTAGAAAGCCCTTCTCCTAAGCTATCTCAAACAACACCCTTTTTCAGCAGATCTCTACCTTGTCGGCTCAAACAGGCACAATTTTATAGTAAATTTATGTCTAAACCGAAAAACCAATATTGATTCTTAGATTGAATGCATAGATTACAAATTTTTCAAAAAAGTGCTGTTCCAGCTTTTAAATTTTCTGCTTCATTCTTTCCTGCACCAAATAATAAATTTTAAGGTCATACTGAACCACAATGAAATTTAATTGTATCTACCGCAGTTAAAAATGGTAACAATGGCTTTAAAAAAAGTAAATTACTTAGGTTGCATTTGCGGCCGCGGTGTAATGGTAGTGAAATATCGCAACGCAGTTTTATCTGTTCGGCAAAATTGAGTTTTGGCTGTTTTTTCAAAAAGCTATAATTGAAAACTGCATTTTGCCACCGAACCTGGTTAAAGTGCGGTGACTGCTAGAAACCTGCGGTCTGACCTAAAGATTACTTCTTTGACTTTTAAGAAAGATAGTCTACAAAATTAAATTTTGCATTTACCAAGGGTTAGTTACTAACTTCTGAGTCTATTAATCAAACAACTTCTAGACTCCGTTCAATCACCTTGACCGCTTCGGGCTTGGAATAAACCAATACGGGAACAGACATTCAGACGGTGAAAACTAAATTTTCCTTATTCGTTTACAATTTAACAGATGAAAAAAACACTAATTAAATTAAATAAAAACAGTAAAATTACATTTACCTCGTTACTGGTTGTCCGCATCTTCTATAAACGTTTTATCTTAATAACCTAACAAGTCAGTTTAAAATAACAAAAAACTAAACAAGTCAGTGAATACTGATACTCAAACTACAGTAACACAAGAGAAAATGAAATAACATGCACACTAATCAATCTTTTAATAAATTTTAAAAAATAATTGATGGTGAGCTTTTAATAAATTTTAAAAAATAATTGATGATATTCAAAAAGCCTTGCTATATTAGTAATATATAAATAACATTATCTATCTTTATAATCGTCACAGAAGCATTGTCTAAAAATTGTGTCAATTAAGATACATCAATATCAACATTATTTTTCATATACGTGCACGGGTACTTTAGTGTCCCCTTATTATAACCATCAAAAAGAGATTCCATCATAACAAAATATGAATATACAGGCATACTATAAAAATTCTACCTTTTTAATAATAAATATTTCATTCTCAATTTAATATCAATCAATATTCATGCACATAATTCAATGATAAATTAAACAAAACAGAACAGACAAATTTTTTGTACCATATGAACAAAATTAACTAGAACTATAAATCACGAGTATTCAGTACTATAAAAGTAACAATAAATTTATTTGATCGAGAAGAAAAAAAAACATTAATATAGCAAAATAATAGGAGCACTCACCTCGATGTCGACTAATTTGTTGTTTGATTTCGACCCTTCTAACAATTGAAAGCCTAAAATAAACATGTATAAAATTTAATTAACTTATTATTTTAATAAACTATTAGCTTTTCATTTACATATTTATTATTACTATTATTATTATTATTGTTGTTGATTTATTATCATTAGATCAATAAAAATTACCATCTTTGGTCAAGTCCTAATCCATGAGAGAAAAGCTCTGCATGCAACTGTTTTCTTCCTAGCTTGGCTTCGACTCCCTCCCGCAAGAAAGCACGATCTCAACCTACCCACCTTCTCTGCGATGCTCGCTCCTTTCCTCTTCTTCGCTGATAGGCTAGGGCACATGCTCTCCTCCGCCGCTCGACAGGAAGCCCTAAATTACGTTGTTCAACTTTCCTGTAAGTTTTTGCCTCCCTCACAACAAATTTATAAGCGAACTTACTTATTCGGTTTCCCGACCTTCTCGATTAGTCTCCCATCTATTCGCTTTCGACTTCTCGCTTCAACTTCCCCATGTTTGACTATGCACTTCCTCTTCCAACTTATCGTTTCTTCTTCCCCGAGGAAACCGAAACGTGGCCTCACAATCTTCCACACACAAAAAAATTTCATCCTCGAAATTTATATACAAACAAGTCAACATTAGCTATCCATGAAACTAGGGTCATTCATGAAAAGCAATCACAATAGAGATAAAGACTTAATACAAGACGACTCAATTATACTTCAGAAGCATGATAGGAACCCCCCCCCTCTCTCTCTCTCTCTCTCTCTCTCTATATATATCTATATATATCACACTATATATATATATGTTAAATGAGCTCATAAGGCTACTCCGCACCAACTGGATCAACAGCTTCTGCCTACTGTTTTTGAGGCAGCTCTTCCTCAGATCACAAATACTATGAATTTTGTTATAGCACCTGCTAGCCAAAGTGTCTTGGAAACACCTATTGCGAGAGAAAAATGTACTCAAGTTCTGGAGAAGTGTCAGGATCAAGGTCTGCTGCAAACTGAGTCAGATCAGCAGTTTACGGATCAACATACCCCCTAGGGTGAGCTCTCCATCGAAGATCCACCTATTGTTCAGACGAGACTACATCTGGGAGATGATTAATAAGTTTACAAATCTATGAAGAAGAAAAGAGGAATGCTAGATCTCAATAATTATCAGGATGACTGTCTCATAGTTTCGGGCGGAAACCCACATCTCAGTATGTTGCTGGACTCCCTCCTTAGATCCAGGGGCAGGGGAAGCGATATATCCACCGACTACACCCATAATGATTAGGGGTTGTTTTCTTTTTGTTATATTTTTGGGGATTATGTGTAAGTTGTAATCCCGGTGAGCATCTCTTTGTCCCCACTCACTAAAACCTTTGTATCCGTAAGTTGTAATCCCGGTGAGTATCTCTTTGTCCCCACTCACTAAAACCTTTGTATCCTCTCTTTTTTATCAATGAATTTTGCTTATATATATATATATGGCCTCACGGCGAACCATAGCGTCTGCTTCGATATCTCTCTTATCTCTGCTTCACCTTCCTCGTCGGCTTCTCGCGTCGTTTGCCGCTTTGGATTCGGCGGGTTGCGTTGCTTTGTTTGTCGCGTCGCTTCCGCTTTCTGCGTCGCATCTCCTTTGTCGCCGCTGCTCTGCTCGAGTTGTTTTCGTAGGGTCCGCTTCTGCGCTCTGCTTGACGTGTTTTCACAGGGGCGTCGTCCGCTTTTGGGCGGGCTGCGTTCACTACAACCTACAGGGCGTCTGCTGAATTTGCCGGAGTTCCGCTCCTGCTCCCTGTTTTCTGGGTTTGGACTTCCTGGATTCTGACTTTGTTCTTCATTGCTTTCTTCACTTTTCTTAACGCCAGACCTCCATCTATTGGGGATGACTTCGGACAGATCATATGCTGCTGCTCTTGCGGGTGTCAACGCTGCCTTAGGTACACCTAAATTGTGTTCTTTCCCTCATTCATTTGAGTGAGAGGAGGATATCAATAAGTCTGAAAGAAAGAATGAGAAATTTACCATCTTTTTTACAGAAGCTGAATGTATTCAACTTGCTTCCTTCTGTCGACTGAATTTAGTTGAGAAATTTTTGTATGGTTATCCCAAAATGAAGCTGATTTGTAAGGAATTTGAGCTTATACACCTGGTTGAGGAGTGAAAAATTGGACTGTTAGATGGAAGACACATTCTCATACAAATTAATAATGAAGAAGATTACACGCGTTTATTTGCTAGAAGTATAATCTGAATTGATAACGGAGCAATGAAGATTCTGAAATTGTCTGTGGATTTTGACCCTCAGACGGAACCTCCGATCATTCCGGTTTGGATTCACCTCACTGGTCTGAAATTTTATTATTTTACTCAAAAAATTTTGTATGCTATTGCCTCAACTTATGGTAAGACACTCAAAATAGACATTTCTACTTTTAATCTTTCTCATCCATCAGAAGTCAGAGTACATGTTAAAAGAGACATCACTTCATCTGCTTTTGAGGAAATTTGGTTGGGCACACAACATCATGGGTATTGACAAAAAATAGAGATTGAGCATTTTCCTTCGTATCATTCAAACTGTCGTATGTTCGGTCACTCTAGTTCTCAATGCCACCATCTACATCCACACCTCAGACCAAAAAAGCACAATGCTCCGCCAGAGACAGTAATTTCATCTCCTCCTGATCAACTCCAAGTTATTGACAATATTAATCATCAAAAGAATGCCCCCGAAGACGTCACTATTCTCGCAAGCAATATTACAACCATTTAGCCGTCTCTAGAACCTCCTATCGTGGGTGAGAGGGAGATTCTTCAGACCCCACTTGCCCTAGAACCTATCACCGTTATTACAGGTTGCAATACTTCTACTGTTTCAGTATCGCCTCATCAGGTCGAGCAAGCAGTAACTGTCACTCAGGTTCATGGGGATCAGGTTGTGCAACAACCTACACCTGTCCAACCAACTTTGGAACAATCTATTGATTAAATGAGTCAATCATCGGATGAGGAATGACATGTCTACACATCGAGGAGGAAGAAAAAAAATGGAGACCTACTTGAGCTCAGGAATCTGATAGATGATACTTTGGTTACTTCGGACAATGACACTCACCTTACTAATTCGTTAGCAGACTCAATTCCGAGAAAGAGGCAGAGGGAGGACTAAAGTGAGACGTCCCTAGCACTTTTGCACCATTTGGTGTCTTTTTGATTTTTTATCTTTATGTATCTTTTGCTTTATTTGGGTTTTTTGTCTTGTATTGTGTGAGTTGAATTTTCTTTTAAGCCCTCTCATACAATATTTCTATATCTTTTCCATTTTAATAAATGAGCCCTAGGGTTTTTTCAAAAAAAAAAAGTATATATAAATATATGAACAGCTATGCCAGCACCGCGTCGTCGCTGTTTCGTCGCTGCTTCGCTTCCTCGTCGCATGTCGCTGTTTTGCTGCTCGCACGCCGCTTGTCGTCTGCATCAAGTGCATTCGTCCTCGGTAGCAGACTGCGTCCCGGTGCTCAGCAACAGTGCACACGTAGTGAAGCACCGGCCAAGGTGATGGCCTCAGGGGTTCTTTCTTACGCAGCCGCCCTCGCCAGTGATAATCCCGCTCCCGCCCCTCTTTCGAATATGTTTCAGAAAAGTTATCACGATACTTTTGCTCTTGGCGTTGAAACCGGATTTCCCGTAGAAATGACAAACATGCAATCTTTCTCACAGATGCCGAGATCTCCACACTAGCTGCGCCCTGCCGACTGTTCTTAGTAGGTAAGTTTCTTTCTGGAAACCCTAAACTTGAGCTAATTCGAAAGGATTTTGAGCAAATGAGCTAAAAGGGGGTTGGAAGATTAGTAAATTAGATGGTCGGCACATTCTCATTCAATAATCAAAAGATGCAGACTACTCTCATTTGTTTGCGAGAAGACTCCTTCGAATATACAACCAGGTGATGAAGATTTTAAAATGGACGGTGGATTTTGACCTCGTACTGAACCTCATACTATTCCTATTTACCTGCGCGTCCCAGGTTTGAAGGTCCACCTTTATGATCAAGAGCTCCTCTTCGCCTTAGCGATGGTATACGGTAAACCTCTCAAAACTGATATGCTTAGAGTGAATCTAACTCGGTCTTCTGAAACTAGAATTTTGATAGAACAGGAAATTACTCTACCTTTTCCGGGATAGATATAGATTGACACACAATATCAGGGATTTTGGCAGTAAGCAGAACTTGAACAGATACCACTTTATTGTACTCACTGCCGTATGTTTGGACATTCTTCATTTGCATCCAAATCTAAAACCTTAGAGTAAAAATGTTACTGGATCTGCCCCACTTCATACCTGTCCCTCTTCCGCCCCCCGAGTGCATTCCACAGATTTTTGAAACACCGGTTGACACGATGCCACCTCTCCCTCCCACTATCGGAGACAATATTGTTTCTGTTCTTCCGACGGATGTATTAACAATTGGTTCACTTGGATATCCTACAGTCCCTATCACTGTTGAAAACAATACTGCAAGATCCTTACCTCCAAAGGATATTCTTCGGTCCGATAATCAGGATAGTCTCGCAACTCCACAACCTCAGGAAACATCAGGCGCTGACGATACAGATTTCCATCTCTTCAGAATGAGAATGTTGTTACTGTTAATCAGGAGCTAGGGGCTCATCCTCTTCTCAATGCCCGACAATCTGTTGATCTTTGGATGAGGAATGAAATGTATACACATCTAGGAAGAAAAAGAATAATGGAGGCACATTCCAGCTTGGGAACTTAATGGATGATACTTTAGTAACTTTGGATAATGACACGACACTCAACAATTTGTTAGCTGACTCTGTTCTTAGAACCAGAGGTAGAGGCAGGACCAAGCTGGCTCGTCCCTAGCAACAGAATTTCTGCGAGTTATGAATTTTAGAGTTTTATCTATGAAATTTCTGCGAGTTATGAATTTTAGAGTTTTATCTCTGCCTTATTTTTTTTAGGATGTTAGCGTCTGTGTATCATATGAGGAGGGCGCCTTTATTGGGTCATCTCATACAACTTTTATGTAATATTTCAATTTCAACAAAAATAACCCTCGGGCGTTCAAACAAAAAATAAATAAATAAATATATATATATATATATAACCTATTGCTAATGGTAATGAGGTTTGATGATTTTGACGTTGATATAGATATATAGATATATAGATATCTATATCAACGTCAAAATCATCAAACCTCATTACCATTAGCAATAGGTTCTTCCGGCTCACTAAGAGTAAGAGAATATACTCGAGGTTGAACAAGTTGTTTTGGTTGATCTTGGGTAGGAGCTATAGCTGTAGACTCTACATTTTTTCTCCACAAGATGCTTCAGTGAAGGGGCTCCACCTGATTTTTGACTTTCAACACTTTTCTGACCAAAAGGTGGACAATATCTTGCTATATGACCATACTGACAACACCAATAACAAGTGTTAGAGCTCATCAAACCTTCATTTTTATGTTGTCTTCCACATTTGGCACAGAGACTACTGTATCCTGAGTCATACATTTGCTAAATCCACTCAAATTTTTCTTGGACTTCTTCTCATTGGATCCCTATGATTGATCCACATGTTCTCCTGTAGTCTTCCTCTAGTGCATCTTTTTACGCTTCTAGGTAAACTGATGGTCGATCTCTACTCTTCTAGCTCGTTCCAATAATACTGAATATTCATCAATCCCTAAAGATACCGACGACTGTCGAATCAAGTCCTTTAATCTCGAAAGGAATCTACAACACTTTTCTTCTGCGGTAGCAATCAACTGTGACGAATACCTCGATAATGCAGTAAATTCCACAACATAATGCATAATTCTCTCATTGTCTCAACTTGATGAACCTGCCTTGTATCAGCCTTTGAGTGAATAGGGGTACAAACCATTCCGTTAATAACTCCCTAAATTCCTCTCATTTGACCATAATATTAGTATGTTCCCTAGAAAGTCTCAATGCTGT
Source organism: Phalaenopsis equestris (assembly GCF_001263595.1). Classification (NCBI taxonomy): domain Eukaryota; kingdom Viridiplantae; phylum Streptophyta; class Magnoliopsida; order Asparagales; family Orchidaceae; genus Phalaenopsis; species Phalaenopsis equestris. Next base: position 327,829 of record NW_018164862.1, read on the forward strand.
CCACACCACCATCTTTCGACTTCTCCATCCAACACAACCACCGCCAACAATACTCTTCTTTCATCCGGACAAACCATACTTTCTAGTATCTTCTCTATCCTCATCAGCAAATTCTCTGCTTAAATTGGGTCTTCAGTTCCCTTGAACAAGGATAAACACAAATCTTGAAATATCTTCAAGTACTTATCAACAAAGACTGTATCCATTTCGATAAACTGCGATTTGAACTCCTGAATCAACCGAGTCATCATTGCCATCATTTAGGTGAAAGCATTCATGCTTACATTAATAATATGTTGTATTTCTTTGTTTTCTATCAGATTCTCTTCTTCTATGATTTCAGGCATATCAATATGCCCAAATGAATAATAATTATTAGTTTGAGTTAATTTTAAATTTTATAATTATCCAATTAATTCTTTTATCTATATTTCATTAATTAATCCTAAACCTTCGCTCGGATACCACTTTTGTCACGACCCGATTCAGGACATGAAATTAACCAAGATTGAAACAGAAGGTCGAACGATGAGAACTAAATTTCTAATATTGATATACAATTAACAGATGAAAGAGCTACTAATTAAATTAAATTAAAATAATAAAATTACATTTACTTTATTATTGATTGTCTGCATTTTTTATAAATGTTTTTTCGTCCATTGTTCATCTTTTAATCAATTAATTGACTTGAAAAGTTAGTTTAAAAAAAATAATAAGCTAAACAAGTCAATGCATACTCATACTCATAAATCACGTTAATAAGAAAAAAAGAAGCAATATGTATGCCAGTCAAGCTTTTAATAAATTAAAATACTTGATGTTATTAAAAAAACTTTCTTATATCAATAACATATCAATATCCTTATATATCCATACAACCGTCACACGAGCATCGTATAAAAGTTGTGTCAATTAATATATATCAATATCAATATCATTTTCTATATACATGCACAAGTATCTTAACGTTCTCTCATTAATACCATCAATGGGTAACTCTATCATAGCCAAATATGTACATACAAACATGCCAAAAAATACTACCTTTTTAATAATAAATATTTCATTCTCAATTTCATATCAGCCAATATTCTTGTACAAGATTCAATAATAAATTAAGAAATCAGAACATACAGGGCATTCATACAATATGAATAAAATTCATCAAAACTATAAATCATGGGTATATAGTACCACAACAGTAACTAAAAATACGTTTGGCTGAGAAGAAACAAAACATTACTATAACAAAAGAATAGGAGCATTCACTCAAATGTCGATTAATATGTTGTTTGATGTCGACTCTTTTAACAATTGAAAGCCTAAAATAAACATGTATAAAATTTAATTAATTTATAATTTTAATAAACTATTAGTTTTGCATTGATTAAGTATTAAATTTACTTTATCTAATCCCGCTTGTTTTATATTTTATATAAAAAGTAGTTGGCTCGTCTCTAGCTACTTGTTTTATGCATGTTTTAAATTTGTTTTACATTTTATTGAGTCTATCTGTATCTTTTTGTTGGGGTATTACTGTACTTGTATCGTATGGTAGGGTGCCTCCTTTGGGCTATTCTCATACAACCTTTACGTATCCTTTTTCTATTTCAATAAAATCAGCCCTTGGGCCTTTCATAATATATATATATATATATATATATCATATTATTATTATTATAAGCCTTAATCCATGCCTCTGCACGCGACTTTCTTCTTCCTGGCTCGGCTTCAACTCCCTACAGCAAGAAAGCATGATCTAAATCCGTCCTCCTTTGTGATGCTCCTTCCTTTCCACTCTTCTTCGATAGTAGGCTAGGGCACGAGCTCTCCTCCATCGCTCCTTCCTCCGCTGCTCGACAAAGGAGTCATCATCCATTGTCCCCAACTACGAGGAAGCACTAACTTGCACCGTTCGACTCTCCTATAACTTTCCGCCTCCCTCACGACAAATTTATAGGCGAACTTACCTGTTCGGTTTCCCCACCTTCTCGATTTGTCTCCCTTCTGTCTGCTTTCCGACTGCTCGCTTCAACTCCCTCATGTTAGACCCTACACTTCCTCATGTTAGACCCTACACTTCCTCTTCCAACTAGTCGTGTTTTCTTCCCCAAGTAACTAAAACCTGGCCTCACATCGGCATGCATTATATTACGCTGCACAGTAAATGATCAGATTACTGACTGCATTTTGGCAACAGAAATGGAACAGTTGTACATAATGTAGTCTGAAAGCATTCATGATAGTTCACATCTTTCCTATACACAACTTTACTGCCCCTAGGTAATACTTCCTACAAAAGCCTATAAACCTTACATTAGAAACGCAGGATCTTATAATTATATACAAAAAATGCTATTGATAAGTCATGAATCCTACTTTCAATATTGAGGATCTGTTACCCAATCAAGACTAATACTTTATCTCTATGTTTTTGCGGGTAAAATTTCTTATATTCCAATCTTAGCTCCAACATTGGTGTTTACATTGCAATTTCTACGAGTTAGCCAAATTGAAGTGGCCCAGTACTGGAATTTCTGAATAATCTACACTACCACTCTCCAAGGTAGAATGAATTGCAGCCTGAATTGATTATCAGATATTCATCTTATTCCTGTATAGTTTATGTTTGCAACAAGGTTTCTCTCAGGAATTAAAGCTTAAAAATTTCATTTCATTAATTATTTTAGGGTATTAAATACATTTATATAAGTTGAGCTTCATGATTATTTATTTTCGATTGGAGTGATTTTAGTTTATGTGATTAAATTAATTAGCTTTATATCTTGTCAGTGATTTGCTGTTTCTACTATATCTACAAACAATATATTATGAGTCAAATAGAACAAATTCTGACATGAATAAACTTCTTATTTAGATTGAAACCCTTCAAGAATATGATGCCACTGCTCAAGAACTCTGTTTAAGATTACATTCTCTTACACTTTTCTGATATAATTTAATTATCTTAGTTAATTTCCTCGTTCTTTCATGATTGTCCTCCATCATTAAGGAATACAGCGGAGAATATGAAAAAACAAAGTAACATTAGGCCTATTGGCGTTAAATGAAAATTTTAAATTTACATAAGTCAACGGCTTAAACCCCCAATCACATGACATCTCTTCTCTCAAAAACAAAAACCCATATTTAGGGTTTGAGGTTTTCAAGTTTGAGCTCAACAAAAAATGCTCAGCAAGTCAAGGTATATGGGGTAACACATTAGGTATATATACTTAGCAACAAGAAAACGAGAGAAATATGTAACAATTTCCACGCTATCCTAGGAAAATAATGAAAACAAACAATTCTTTGAAGATCATTGTTAGTCATTATTTTATTACGCTCTTTCTTTACAGACAATGAAATAAACAACCTTTCAAACAACCATCTCAATAATGACTAGCATAAACCTTCACCAGTTTTATCCAGAAGCACAAAACTTAGAACTCCACATAAGAAGATATTGTTCCAAAATCAGTAATTTTACAAACCTGGCCAAATCCATGGAATGGTTCTCATTGGCAGTCACATTCCTTTCAGTACTAACTTTAACATTGCTGAAACGTGCCCCAAGCTCTTTGTCCATCCAGCGCTTCCAAGATGTTTTCTTAGAAAGGTTCGTAAGTGTTCCTCTGCCCTCACAAAAAGTAATACTTTTGTCAAAACTAACAACAATAAATTTTTTAACCTTTAAATAAAATTGTTGCTGCATATGCTAAACAATTAATGCTTTAATGATTATCGTTAATTGAGTGTTCTCTCGTTATTAGAAATAATAAATAATCATAAGGTCTGTGCCGGTAGAAAGCCTCAAACCAAATTTTAAAAGTTTACACAAAATCACGACGAAATCTCCATGTACTACCGTCTCAAATTGATTCCATCCTCTAGAAATTTGATCCAAAACTCTATAAAAACTCCCTCATGAGGGGCCAAGGTATGAATTTTTTGAGCAAAGAATATGTACCTAGTAATGATCTTAAGCCACTAACTAGAATAAATAATCATAAAATCCATTAAAGTTATTAAAATTTAGCAGTCATAAATACACCCTCACAGCAAAGCTTTTAAATTACTAGCAAAAATATGATAGTAATTGCGGTAGAGCAGTTCCACATGCGCACATGCTACATATGCAAGTAAAACTATTTAAATAAAAAATGAGCAAGGCATCTGCTGAAGTCATATGCAGTTGCATTTCAGGTCCTAAACAAAAATAAATGACGCCCTTTTTATTTTAGATGATATTGAAGAAACTAACATGGATATCCGGTCATCAAAGTTTTCTAAAGAGAATAGTAAAATTTATACTCATGTAGCATCTGGTATTCACGCTTCAGCTGTGCTAACTCCATGAGAGCTTCAATCTTTTCAACCGTAACCTATTAAAAATTAAGATGGTATGCAGATTTACTTGTCAGCAAACAAAATACATATCACAGCTGAAAAAAATATAGACAAGTATCTGCTCACCATAAAAGATCATGAACATTTATATAATTTGAACTATTCAAGTGCTCATTCATGCAAATACAGTACAAGATAGATAAAACTTCATTATGTTTGCATATACATTACAAAAAGACAAAAAAAAAGGATCAGTCATCAAAACTATAATAAGTAGAAATATTACAGAACTCAAACACTTATATTAAGAGAAGTACAGACTGGGAGTAACTTGGATGCTACATAAAATCATGTCGGCGCTTAAAAGGGGAAAAAGTTAATGTTTGGGGTCGCCCGTAAGAAGCTGTCGGCAACCGGAATCGAAATCCCGTCACCCGCTTCGGAAGGACTTTTTAATTTACGTATATATATATAATTTTAGAAAAATATGAAATCAAACTGACCTCATATTTTCCATAGTTTAAATGAAAGAGCACTCAACCTCAAATCCTGTATCTACCCCAAGGGATAAACACAAGACTTGAGGGTGAGGCTCGATCAAATAAAC
>NW_018164862.1:338975-345260 GCF_001263595.1 Phalaenopsis equestris
AAAACGAGGCGGGCACCACTTCTAAGGTGCTAAGATAGTCGCAGGAAGACCCCTAAGGCTAGATCCTAATTCCTACGAAAAATACTAGACCTCCAAAAAATTGAGGTCAACAAATCATCATCATCATAATTATTCTTATCCAACTAATGGCCATTGGTTTTATGAATCATCCCCATTATTCCCAAACAGTGCTATATGGGATGTTCTCTCTGATTTTTTCCATAGATTATTTGGACAAATTCTAGTCATATTACTGATTTACCCTCAATCATCCCAAATCCTAGCAAGCTACATCTATTTTTTAAGTATATCTTCTTTACAATGTTATGCATGGCCAACCTATTTATGATTCATTTACCACTAGCTTATTTTCAAAAGAAGCCACAATCACCAGCATTCAAAAATAATAATTTCTAACAAAAAAAATCAACATATTCAATACTATCTGTATTTATACTCTCAATATATACGCATATATTGCATAAAATTGAAATTCTAAAGCTTAAAGTCAATGCTTGGCCCTCCATTTAATCGGCAAGCCTGAGCCGGCCATAGACTCGAAAGTTAGTTTGGGTGAAGCATACAAAAAAGCTAACATTGACAAACCTAACCTCCTTTTGTCAACTTAAGGCAATTATACCGAAATTAACCTAAATCACAACAAAAACAACACATTGATTTATTGCTGATTTTTTTATAAAAAAGGTATAAGGATGACGCAACAACAATAATGACACAATAAAGATGTGATAGTGTGAATTGAAGAGAATAAAAACAAATGTAAATAAATAACAGAAGATAAAATAACCCTCTTGAATGGGCGCGATAGTTCTTTCGAGTGGAAGATGTGCGGGAGTGTTGTCGGAGCCATGAGACTGGGAATTGGAAGCAGCCGGACCGATGCTCTCGAGAGGTGGGGCCACGGGGTTGGGAGCTATAAGCTACTGATCAATGGGATGCGCTGGGACAAGAAACTTGGAATTAGCAGAAAGGACCGCGAACGAAGCTGCGATCAACTGGGGGTCAACAGAGTGGAGGCCTGCGGCTTGTCTGCGTTGCTGTCGAGGTCTGCGAACAACTAGGGGCAAATAGGAGGTGGTTAGCGGCCCGTCTAAGAAGCAGGCGGGAGCTGCGGCCGTCCTAAACGGGGAAAGGTGAGACCAACAACCTCTTTGTGCAAAGGAAGGCGCTGGTGACTAATAGGGAGGAAGGAACGAATGGGAGATGCACACCACCTTGGGTGAGGTATAGCGGCAACACCACTCGCCGTCCAATATAGCCCTTGAAGAGGAAACGTCTGAAAGACACTTGAATTAGGAAATGGTCAAGAATTGTTTAGTGATCAACAAACAAAAATTATAAATAGATGGAAGTAGGGAGTAAACTAGGTAGCTAGAGAAATAGGTAAGAATTAAAGGAGAGTGGAAGGAATAAACGAGAATTTGAAATTTAGCCTAAGTAGGAAGGATAGGATTTTTTTAGAGATGTCATCAGTAGGTGACGACGACTCAACACGTCCACGATGCGGATCTGACTCGCTTCTTGTTTGGGCACGGACTAGAATGAAGCTAAGAACTCCACCCAAGTGACATGTTGCCCTTTTAGTTTGCTCTGATTGTATAAGAATTTTAAAGCTTCGTGATCCGTGAAGAGGGTGGACTCATTTATCAGAAGGTAATGACTCCAGGGCTCTGGCAATGGCATAAAATTCCTTGACGTACGTGAAATATTTTTGTGGTGTATCATTTAGCATTTTGCTGAAAAAGGCAATGGGGTGATTTTCTTGACTGAGTACAGTGCCAATGCCCACGTCAGAGGCGTCAAAATCAACCTCGAATGGTTGGTTGAAATCCGGTAAGACTAGAACGGGTGTCTAAGTCATCTTCTCCTTTAATGTGTCGAAGCTAGTCTGGGTTGTGACAGTCCAAATGAATTCTTTTTATTTCAACTATTGTTGATGAGAGCAATAATAGCACTGAAGTTTCAAACAAATCTACAGTAGAAGAAGGCTATCCCCAAAAATTTGGCATAGCTAGGTGAATGATTATGGTGTGGTCCGGCTGACGATTGCCTCAATCTTCGTTGGCTCCATTTGAATGTCTGGGCTAGACATGATGTAGCCTTAAAAAGATAATTGGTTTGTTATGAAGTTACATTTCTTGGGATGAGCATACAGTTGTTCAGTTCGTAAAACCTTCAATATTGCCCCAATGTGTTGCAAGTGCTCCTCTTTGATTTACTATAAATTAGAATATCGTCGACGTAGACCACAACAAATTTCTCGTATGGGCCCGAAACACTTGACTCATCAGTCGCGTGAAAGCGTTAGGTGCAGTGGATAGACCAAAAGACATAACTGTCCATTAGTAGAGACCATCTCGCGTCTTGAAGGCGGTCTTCCACTCGTCTCATGGCCACATTCTTTTCTAATGATATCTACCGCACAGGTTGATTTTAGAAAAGACGGTGGGTCTGTGTAGCTGATCTAAGAGATCATTAAGATGTGGTATGGGAAACCAGTTTTTGATGAAATTTTTTTAATGACACGACTGTCAATGCACAACCGCCATGAATCATTTTTCTTGGGCACTATAAGGGCGAGGGCAACACATGGACTCGTGCTTTCTCAGACTAATCCTCTTGCAATAAGATCCTGCACGCGACGTTGGAGCTCTTTGTACTCTACGGGTCGTAATCTGTAAGCAGGATGATTTGGTAACATCGATCCTGGTATGAGATCTATAGTGTGTTAGAAGTCCCTTAGTGGTAGGAAGCCATTTGAAACGCAGTCAGTCATTACGTCCTTGAAGTAGTGTAGGAGCGGTTGTAGACATGTGGGTATCTCCCTCTTTGCATCGGCCCCTTTTGAGCGGACTAATGCAAGGGCCATTGGCGCATCTTAAACAAACTTTAAGAAGGTGGCTCGTGAAACCAACAAATCCTCTGTGTCGATGACACCTTTCACATTCTTGACAAGTAATAACTGTCATCCATGGATTTGTTCCGGTCGGGATTTTGAATATAATTGATTTAATTTTAATTTTGAAAAAAAATGAGAACAGATGGATCTCATATACTTTCTAGTTTAAATAATCACGCACCACCCAACAAGCAATACGTTCATCCCAAGAGATAAGCATATTACTTGAAAAAGAGGGCTTAATCATATAAACTACAAAATTCATAACATCTGCTTAGTCCGCGAATCTTTTTATGTGTGATCAAAAAGTTCCCTACCTAATATAAAAAATTAGATAGGGTTTATTTTACCTGTGTTCCAAGTTCCTTATAGAAGCAAACCTCTATAGTTAATTACATCTCAAATGACCAAAGTTACTAAAGAAAACTCTTGATTAAGATTAGTGGTTCTGTTTTTAAGATTTCAAAGTTTAGGTTTTCAAAAATGAATCTGGGAAAGAAAAGTGAGAGTGGTTCAAGTATGAACAATTATTTTTGAACTCCAAAATAGTTAAAAGTAAGGATTGTCAAAGATCCCAAGGAAAACCTCGATGACTTCCAAAATTATCCTATTGTTTGACTGTGTTTTTGAGACAATGTTATTTAAGTGTTCAATCCTGTCTATTTTACTATTTGGACTTACACTTGTATAATATCTGATTAAATCCTGTACTATTTGGACTTACACTTGTATAATATCTGATTATGCAAATAGCCCGCGGAGATAGGAGCGTTTATGTTGTACCGAACGACAACCTCAGAACCTACGAACATGTAGGATTTATATTGCACAACATGATTGTGCAGGGGCCTAAAGAAAATATGAGAATTTATGTAGCGCTGGGAGAACTATCTCGAAGTCATATGAATTGTTGTTTAAAACTAAAAAATGATTTAGCTGGTGTAGATCTATTTCATGTTTCGTCTTGCTCGTAGTCCGTGTATATCGTCATCATGCTGCCCACGAAGCTTGCTCCAGGCTCCTCGTTGTGGCGGCCTCGAGTTTCGGGTTTAGGGTTTGTATGTATACATGCATTACGATGAGTCAATGACCTACTGTAGTGTATCTCCTAACCACCATTCTATTATTCTTTTATCCTAGGGCTTTGCAAGTATAAAATAAATGCAAAAAATAAAAGAACGGTAAGAAAAAAAAAACGCAGCAAAAGAGCAGTAAAATGCAGTAAAAATAAAATAAACTCATGTACCTGGGGCTCTGCTACTGCTGCAAAAGGGTTAGTATCACAGATAATAGTAAGCAAGTATTGCAGAGAATTTAATAAGCACGTTTAACATGTGTATGTATATACACATGAGCGAAAGAGCATGTGACACATATATGAAAGATGAATTGGGCTGTAGAATTCAGGCTCGGGGTAGGCTCAGAACTGGAATGTGTACTTTATAATCCAACTTTGAATAGAAACTACCAACCGGACCATCTAAGAAGGACAAATCCTTGCCACAATCGAAGTGTAGTTAAACCTCTTCTTCTTATGTTTCTAGCGGCATCTCTGCCATTTTTCTTGGTGGCCTAAGCCAAATTTTGTTGAGCTCTACCTGTTTAGGCTCATAGGAACTAGAGTTTCATTCCTTTGACTTTAGTTCTACCAAAACTTCTTTGGACGACGCAATTTACGGGTTGTTGACAAGGAGCCTCCGGTTGTGTTGGGCTGACTACTTTCACAACCAGATAGACTTAGGTCTACATAACTAGAGATGACGGATTCGTGGTATCCTGACCCACCTACCTCTACCTTTTTTAATGAAGAGGGACCTAACCAAAACCAGTGATTGCCCATGGGACTGCTTGGAGATGGAGGACCGGGCACATATTTTATCTGTCTGTCTGTTTTTTTGCAGGCTTAAAGAAGTGCTAGTTAAAAGGAGTTTCATGACTCCATTTTTCAGTAGCTTGGACTGCTATAGAAGTTTTGAGCAAACTCACTAAGAAGGAGCTTGTTGTTGCTTGTTGTTTTTGCAACTTGGTCCACCATTGTTGGCATGCATGTAATGCCTGTGCCATGGCAAACGTTACGGGACGCTAACCATCAACGCATCAACAGTTTTGGAGACACTTACCATGACTTAATTTTATCCATTTTGGGGGCAATGATATACTAGCTAATTCTTTGGGCTGGTCTCCTCCCACTTCTGGTATTCAACACCCCCCGGATGAGCTTGGTCAAGGAATTGCGTCTAAAGAATAGTTTTTGGAGCATTGGGACATCAGTTAGGTTGAGCTCCGTGCTGCCTTCTCTTTCCAATCTATTTTCTAGCCATGAATGCAAAATTGCAAAGGCATAATCATCAAAGAGGACAACATCAACATTATCCACTTTTTGCAAGCTACTATGAAGAAGTGAATTCGCAAGAATTACCTAATGTGGCTCTGGATTTTGCTTTCCTTATATCTTTTAAACTATTTCCTAATGTGGCTCTGTACACCTGGTAGGTCCATTGCTCCTTTTAATTTAGTTATTATATGTTGTGTAAAGAGGGAAGTACGACCTGAAAAAGACTTAATAGAAAAAAGGTAAATCATAGAGAAAAGATAAACAAATAAAATGAACCATACCACATATAAAGGACCAAGAATGAGAAATTTATATGTGGTATTGGAATGTCCTCAATTGCCAGGAGGATTTGAATGTAGGACAAATTCAAATCCCAGAGCATTGGGTTTCAGTTTTGGTCAAGTTAAGGTAAAAATTTTATTATTTGATCTAATTAAATCAGGTATGAATCACAATCTAGTGCACCCTCGTGTCTAGTGTCTTACTTATCTTCTAAACTGAGGTTAGATGTTTGGATTTCTTAGGGTCATTTGAAAATTAGGATGGTAAACTATCTCTTAAGTTGTGCTTCTAAAATTTAGGATACCTGCACTTTAATTTAAACTTGAAGTGTTCTAAGTTGTCTAATCTCAATTAAGTGTCTATCCACTAACCCTCAAATATCTTTAGATCTAGCTTAACTTGCTATCAGGATCTTAAAACCCAGGGGTAAACTCATAGTTTTGACAAAGGAGTTGTGAATTGTGCTTCAATCCTAGTTAAAGGAATTTGATTTAAATTGATTCAAAGCTTAAGGGATCTGAGTGTAAGTCCACTAATCTTTCAATCGTTATCTAAATTCTCATTTCTTCCGATTCCAACAAATCTTCCAATTTTGCAATTTATTTTTCCTTATGTAAAAGAAAAGGTGGATTGTTCGCTACCCTGTCTCCTCTTTAGATTGTATCATCCCAAAAATTCAAATTTAAATTTCAATTTTCTCTCATTCTCTCTTTTTTCCCTATTTCCCTTGAGATTATAAATCATTTCT
>NW_018164862.1:347161-366675 GCF_001263595.1 Phalaenopsis equestris
AAGGGTCGGCCAGGTGGAAACCCTCGGTTGGAGACCCGCTCGGTCGAGAGGAACTCGAGGAGACGAGCCGCGGATCGTGGAGCTAGGGCACGGGCGAGGAGCGGTCGCGGGAGGCTAGGGCACGAGCGGCGAAGATGGGGAAATTAATCGAGCGTATGGAATGTTTTAATCGGATTTATGCAAGCCAGGGAAAACCTAAATAAAGTTAGGTAAAATATGATTTAAGAAAATATTTAAGATTTTTGAAAAATAAAATTTTAATTTGTGTTTCACCCATGCATCAAGATATAGCAAAAATTGATATCATTTTCGCATAATTCTGACGTTCCGGACGTGCTGGCTCGGTCTGTTTCGCCGTCGGAAGTCTTTTTGACGAATTCATTGATTTGCGTGCCAATTTTCTCGTGTCGAAAATATGGCAATATGGGTGTCCTTTCCTACCAAAATTGGTATCCCGGACGCGTTGGCGCAGTCCAATTTGTCGTCGGAGGTCATCCGGAGAAGTTCGCATTTTCGCCCGTCCTTTGGGCCTAATTGAAGTCCGATTTCGTGCAATGTCGTGAACTTTGTGTATTTGATGTGTGTATGTGACAAAAAAAGTCGTGACGATGTCTTCCTAAGGCTTGAAGTCCTATTGGGAACTTTTCCTCTGAGTCTTCACAAAATAGCCCATAACCGCTCATTCATAAGACGATGGTCTTGTGCCATAAATGTTAGACATCAAAGAAAAATAAGAAGTGGCTGTAATTTCTAAAAAGGTGAGTCTCAATTCTAGTCTTCTAGGATGGTCAGTAGGAATTTCTAGAGCTAGAATCTAGGCTCTAAGGAGGAGAAGACAAGACCTCACAAAAATGAGGTCAACAGTTACTGACCCAGGATAGCAACCTTCTGTTGTTGTTTTTCTGTAATCCAGCTCTTTTCTTATCCTACTGCCACCATCCCAATCCACCTACGGTCTCCACCACCACCTTGATTTCGCATTAGTCGAGATTGTATTATTGTTATCTCCTATTTCAGTTTATGTGGTTGTAATTCCCTCATTGAAATTAGTAATAATATTTGATTTTTTCTATTGAGTTTTGGTTACCTCCGGTATCAATTGGTATCAGAGCTAATCTAACCCTAATCCTATCCTAGGATTTCTAGCATCCACAATTACCCAACCCAATTCCACACAAAAATTCTTCCTTATGCTGATTTTTCAAACCGACCACCAAACAATTTACTTTCACACCCAACATCATCCCTATACACCCTTATTCACCTATCCAAACCCAAACCCCAACCACATCACCGAGGAGAGAATTATCAAAAACCTATTGAAGAGGAAATACCACAATACCGTTTATGAGGAATCCACAAAGAGATATATTGAAATCATTTATGTGCTGCAAGAAAACCTCTAACTGCAACAAAGGCTTACCGCTTTCAAGAAGAGGCAATCCGTAAGGATCACTCATAGCCATAATAGTAACTAGCCAGATCAAAAGAATACAATGAATCCCTTCCGACAGACAAATTTTAAAGATGAAAAACCACTATCCCGAAGACTTGGCATAAAATATCAAAGAATCCAGGATTTTGAAGTAAATGTAGATTTGTCATAGTTTGAAGGTCTTATGAATTTGAATGAGTTCATTGAGTCTCTCTGGACAATGTAACATATCTTTAAGTATTAGGATGTCCCACCGAAGGGAATGATAAAACTTGCTGCCAATAACTTAAGAAATAAGCATCTCAGTGGTGGGAGAGCTTAAGAATCTTTGACAGCGAGAAAGTAAAAGTAAAATTACTATCTGGCCAAAGATAAAATGAGAGATGCAGCGCGCGTATCTACCAGTTCATTACAGATGGGACATGTTCTCGGGGAAACTTCACCTGGTGACCGCCACATCTTACAGGTGGAGTTCAACCCCAAAATCAAGAAAATGGAATATACCCAATGGAACATCCAAGCCGACCCCATTTGAAGAGATACTAGTTCAAAGTGGAGTACAAGTGTAACCAATCCACATTCCGAAATCCGTTCAAACAATGACGTGTTTCAAGTGCCGCATATTTGGGCATATTAAATCAGATTGCCGAACCAAAAGAATGTTCTCTTCCATTAAACAGAGAGCAATTAAAGAAATGAACAATGACACACTAGACACTAAAGAAGATGAGGACACAAAGGAGTACTAAATTCCAATTGATAAGAGAAAAAAGCTTGTAGTTGAAGCTCAACCGATATGCGAGACTCCAACATAACTAATATTAGCTGTCCAAGACGGCCTTAAGTTCGAGGAAACAATACCAGACACACGACAACTCCGAACTAGAAAGTTTCAAAATTTTCACAAATATAGTCTACTTCCTGAGTTGCCATTACTGAGGGAGGTCTAACATGCCAGGGATGAAATTTTTTTGCGCCGCTTTTGGAAGACTATATGGAGTCATTTTGGTATTAGAATCAATTCAATGGTAAACCCACCAACAAATGATCAGACAGGATGGATGAACAACAAAATTGAAAATTGCTTTAGAATCTTTGGAGATGAGCACATACTAAAACGGGATCTAGGTATTTCCAAGAAGAATAAGAGGCTTTTCCTCTGTGGTTACGCTTCAGTATGGCCCAACTTGCCAAATATGTCATTCCAGAGTTGATTTTTTTTTTTTAGAAACTTGTTTATCAGATACATCCAATCGAGTACGATGAGTGAGAGAAGTATATTATAGATTTACTTGCTCGGGATTTGACTCATGGGAAACTACACAGATATACAACTCTAACTCAAGTTGAGCCAAAAGTAGATGAATACTTACTCTATTAAGTAGTGGTTTGGGACATCTACAAGATTGAAGCACCAGGAGCTTGCAACATTTCTTCAATTTTCAACAGGGTCGACCTGACTATTATGAAAAGACATACACTTCTCAATGAGGTCGACTTGACTATTATGAAAAGACATACACTTTGACAGATGAGTTTGAAGCTCCTCCATCCTCATGAGAATGCTGCAGGTGTCAACTTAGTGGTCACGAAAGTGCCAAATAGCGGATGCAAGAGCCGCTTCTTGCTCTTGGAACATACTGGCTAAGCATTCTGTTGGGTTGGTCGGCCATCCTAACCAGAGAACAATCATCTAAATGGAGCGAGGCCCCTCCGCTATCTAAGGCTTGTGATTTAGGTTTTCAGTTTTGATTGTGTTTCTATCAGGACAGCCATCAGTGTCCCCTGTTTTCCATTCTAAGGATATCCAAGGGCGAGAGGTGCTCCGGTAGTATCTTGTTCTGAGGTGGCGGTTATCTTTCAATGTTGAGTTGTGCTTCAGCTCTATCTCGCTCCTAAAGTGGTATTTATCTTTCCCAAACTCCTTTGCAACCTTTCCTTCGCTGCAGCCATTGTTGTCTTTGGTGTGACAATAGGAAAACAGCCCTCCTTGGTTGTTTTTCAGTAGTTCCCGCCCTTCCAACCACCGCATCCTTCCCCACAACACGCTGTGGTGTTCCCTCATCACCTTCCCTACTGCAGCCGCACACACACAGCATTCTTTGCCGTGATCCTGCAGCCACCAGCCACCACTACATCCCAGCCGCTCGACCACCTGTTTCCCCCATTCCCGTGGGTTACCAGCACTGTCCCAACCTCCTCGTTGGCTTGCTGCTGCCCAGTACAGCAGCCTTCCGCTGTTGTGCCGCTGCTTTTTTGCACTCCAGCCCCTTTCCTGTCCTACCCCCTCCACAGCCCCTACCACCACCTTGAAGTTACCCTGATCGGAATTGTGTGTTGTATTGTTATTATTTCCTATTTCCATTCGTGTGGCTGAAATTTTCTGGTTGAAATCAGCAAATAAAATTTGGTTATTCCTAATATTGTTTGGTTCCCTCCGGTATCACTCATTAGGCACATGATAGATCAATATTAGAGTGGATTAGTTGCTAGGATATGGAAGAGTGCTTAATCTCGTGGGTAGCTGGGGCATACACCTGCAGAGGATGCATCATTAGTCGCAATTACCTGTAGCACAAGCACTTGCAGAAAGATGCAAAAATGTTGTGATTGCTTCTGGAATGCAAGTGATTGGTTGGGATCAAGAAAAAGAAAAGTCTTACAGTGGTTGAACAATCGAGTTTGCAATGACACAATGAAGCTCAAGTGCAAGAATAGTGCGATGTGGTCACATGCAACTGGAAAACCTCAGATTTTCATTTCATGTAACTATCTATGATACCAAATAATAACGTAAAATCATAGAATAAAAAGATACGTTTGAAGAGAAATGGGGCTTCAACATTTCACTAACAAAATTATTAAACAATTACACACTCATAAAGCAATTTAAACATAGAAAAGAGTCATCAAACCAAAACTTATAATCAAAATATGCACAATAATTAAATGGACACATGGAAATAATCGGTTTGAAAAAGAAAGACGAACAGGATTCCTTCAGCAACGCTCATGTAGCATCATCCCGTCTTTGCTCTTCCATGATCTCCTCTCAATTCTCCCTCCCCCCTACCTCACCAAACCCTCTGTCACTTCTATCTTCCCTCTACCACCCCTTCATCATTTCCTATAAGCATATAAACAAATCAAGAATCTTGTTCTCTGACCTTCGTTACATAGACGGGGCATACAACATATACACTCAAAGAAAGGGTATACTGAAAAGGTTGCAATTGCAACCAGCACCATACCCAGCAAGAGAGAAAATGTGCAAACTTATAATATAGCTATTCAACATCATGAATATATCCCATCTCTTGGCTGAGCTAATTTAGTGTCACCTAGAAGGTTGCATACAGTAAAACACAGTTATCAGAACTCAGCAAGAAAGCAAGAAAAATAAAAGATCAGAGCTGGTAATTACTTGAGATAAGTGCCTTTGAAGTTCTTCCAACTTTTGCTGAAGAGCAGCATTCATTTCCCTCTCCAGTAAATGCCTTTCTTCTTCTTGCGACAAAAGCAGCAAAGCAGCAACCTGGCATCATATAGATATGAAACAAATCAACTGTTAGTGATCTTTGCATCCATCTAGGTTTCCATTATAAAGTCAAACTAGAAAATCGTTTACAGAATAAAATTACAGAAACAACCAGCTGCAAGGAAAATAAAATGGAAGAAGAATTCTAACCTTCTCTTGTAATGCCTGGGAAAGAGCATCTGATGCATCACGCATTCTGCTTGAATGATCACATGAGGGCATATCAGTCCCCTGCATTAACGCCAAGTTGAAAGCAGAGGTTGGTTATACCAATCAAAGGTTTACAAACTTTGTCCCAATTTACTTCAATTTGACGATCACTCAAACAAAACAAAGCGCTAAAGATAGAGAAGTAAACTATTCAAAATTGGATTTCATGAATATCGTTTAAAACTAATTTTCTATTCAAATGCATTACTGTCAAAGAGCCTAGCTGCAAAGAAAAATCAGAGAATAAGCACCTTCGTGAAATTAATGGCAGAGAATATCAAGGTATAGAATTTTTTAGTACCAACATGTGGAAAAAGAAGAAAAAAATTGGAAGGTTATTATTAAATTTTGGATCTTTTCAAAAAGATGAGCACAATATCATTAAAAATTAATGATGGATCTTGAACAATGGTTTGAAGGAAGCCAAAAAACATAACCATATCACTTGGTAATAGTGAATTTTTGCAAAGAAGTGAAAGAAAACCAATGGTCAATGGATGTGCCAAAATCTATATAGACATCATATGATATATCTAAGATTATAAATAGTATAAATGTGAAAAAAATGAAAATAAAAGCAAGCAATTTCATACAAAAAATTGACTATCATAGTGCAATAAAGGTTTGACAATTAAATGATCATTTTACCTTCTTACAAATAGATAAAATTACTCCTTATGATTGTTTTACTTTTATAATTATAAAATTTATCTTGTTTTAAAATTGATGCAGTGAATTAGTCATGTCTGTGATTAATAATACTCATAATGGTTTGAGATATCAACATACATGGTATTACTTTCTTTGCTTGCATTTTGTATCTTATATTAAAATTATTTATCACACTAAGCTATTAGCTCATTAGATATTATGTTGGCTATTATTTCAAGCAAGAGATCAGAGTAAATGAGACCATAAACAAGTAACGCAATTGTGTCCTATATCCTAGTACGTTCACGTACAATTTTGGATGTATGATAAAAAAAATGAGCATGATATAAATTAAATTCAGGTTCTAGTACCATATTAAAATGGGGCATTGAGATGACTCTACAAGATGATCTACAATTGATAACACAACTACCTAAACGATATTTCCTTAGATTGAGTTTGTGCTTCCACTTCCACCACATATGTGCTTAGATTAGAAAAATTATTTATATGTCAATAATTTCGCTTGCAACTTCGTTCATGAATATTCCCATTCTCCTAAAAGGAGTCGCCACATTTTCTACCATAGTTTACAACAACAGCTCTTCAAGGGAAAATTTTTCCAACCCATTTATTATTGCAATTTCTGTTTTATGTGAATCACTTTATAATAAATCTAGTATTTTGCTATATAAGAAAAGCTTTAATTATTATGATTTTATGATGATTGAATATTGAGTTCTTCGAAAACCTAACATAAGTTATCTATCTTTATCCTTTCTTCTCTCTTTCCAGTAGTTCATTTCTTCCTATTCACTCTTTTGTAGTCAAATGACATACAGACCATCCAAATTTTGAATAAGTATCAATGGAGTTGAATTAAACCAACAAGCTTGTTGTTGAAAAGAGAATTGATTTCATTATTTACCAGTAAGGTAAAATTGATTTCATTATTTACCAGTAAGGTACATATACACGGAAACCAATCACTCCCTATTTACAAACTTGTCAAATATGCCTATCCTAAATTAGAGAAGGGCATAATTTTGAAAAAAAAAAAAAAAAAAACAATAAAATATGAAAGAAATATACTAATCAAGAGTTTCCTAAGTTAATCCCACTCAAATCTTCCCTGTGTTGGAATCTAGATGAAGAAAGAGAGATAACTGGATCTTCTCAGATTTTTACAATCCCCCTCAAGCTAGGTCGTAGATATTATAGAGACAAAGTTTGGCATTGAACTCTGAGAAGATGCTTAAAGGAAGGAATTTGGTGAATAATCGATAACTTGTTGGTGTGTATGGGTGTAGCTTAGCTATATAATTCCCCCATTAACCTTTTCGGAGATGAAGTGTCAATCAACTTCAATATGTTTGATCCAGTCAAGATGCACAAGATTCTTGGCAATACTAACAGCTGCTTGATTATCAAAAAACGTTTGCATAGACCTATTTGAGGGACAAACCAATTCCCTTAACAATTTTCGAATCCAGATACCTTTACAGATTCTAAAAGCGAGTGCCCTACACTTAGATTCTGCACTGCTTCTAGAAACAACCTCTTGCTTCTTACTTCTCCATGTCACAATATTTCCCCATACGTGAGAGTAGTAACCTACGATGGACCTTCAGTCAATTAGTTCCCCAGCCCAACTAGCATCAGTGTATACTTCCACCTCTCTGTTCTTGGTTTTCTCAAAATTTAATCCATAACTAGAAGTACTCTTGAGAAACCTCAAAATTTTATACACCATCTCCAAGTGCTCTTCATTTCGGATATTCATGCATTAACTCACAATACTGACAAAATATGCAATATTGGATCTCATATGTGACAAGTATATCAATTTTCCTATCAATTTTTGTTTTCTTCCCTCATCCACATAGACGTTTTCTTTTCCCCTCCTTGACTTCTGGTTGAGATCCATTGGAGTGTCAACAGACTTACATCCAACCATCACTGACTCTAGTAGATCGATGTATTTTCGTTGAGATTTAATGATGCCTTTCTTGGACCTGACTATCTCTATACCAAGAAACTACCTCATATTTCGTAGGTCTAGGATTTCAAACTCTGTCGCAAACACTTCATCGATCTTGAGAATCTCTCTTTCATCATCACCAGTACGAATCATATCATCCAAATATACTATCAACACAACAATTTGATATCAGAGTTAAATCAAACCACATTAGAAAAAAAAATATTATTATTGAAAAAAACATGAGGTTACAGTTAAAAACACGTGAAAGAGAAATTACAACAAACACGATGCAAACTCACACTAAGGCTCAATCTATGGGTGGTAGAGGTGAGCTACGAGGTTAGGGAGCGAACTTGGGTGGTTGAAATATGTCGTGGGTGGTTGGGACAACAAAAAGGAGGGGCCAGAATTGTGTTGACAGCGAAGCAAAGGGGCTGGGACAACAAGGAGTCGCGAAGGGGAAGAGTCATGGACTGCAAGTCAAAAAAAGAAGTGGTTTCGATGCAGAGGCAGCAAAAGAGGACAACAAGGACAGCATAATAGGCTGCAGTCCAAACGACAAAAAGTCGAAATGATGATTGAACATCCAGAAAACAGCAAATTTGATTTTTTCGGATGGCAGCAGCAAGGATCGGCTGCTGGGAGTGATGTGAGAAGGTTGGGGAAGGGTGGAGGTGGTTGTGCAAGTTGTTGGCGATACATGGAAGGGTGAGAGGCGGCTAAAAATGGAGAAACTGCCGTAAGAAAAAAATAAACAACGATAGTTGTTGTCCTGGGTGGCTCAACAAGGACAAAGAGCTGGGATTGACGTGGGAGAAATGTGGAACGTGCTAGGGAAGTAACCACCACCTCAGGAAAAATATACAACCAAAACACTAGTCAAACCCTTGAATACAACCCTCGAAGGGAGAAATAAACAAAACCTCAATTCCAAACCCTAATACAACACATATATAGGAAATGACTAAAACTGATTGAAGGATAATAGAAAAGAAAGCATGGAAAAAAAGAATATGACTGTTTCGACACGTCTCCCATAATTGCGAATCTCGCAGTACAGTAATAGCTACAGTACAGCAAAATTTTTTGCGCGGGAAGCTTCTGCATCAATCTACTAGGGTTGGGAAAGATTCAACCTCATTCATTGAGGCTTCTGTCTCCTCATAGTATGGCGTCAGATCGACCATGTTGAAAGTGGTAGAAATATTATAATCTCTCGGTAAGTCAATTATGTTGGCATTGACATTCCAAAGCACATCTTAATAGAATAGATATCCATCCTATTTTGGCACAATCATAACTGGAACTGTGTGTAAATAGGTATTCTCACGAACCAAATCTCAAACCATTAAATCTATAATTAGCTTCTTCCACTTCTCATACCCATCCGAGAGTATCTGATAAACAAGTATGTAAGGAGGAATCAACTATGGGATGAAATCTATGGCAAGTTGGACCACATTGAAGTATATAACTATTCAGAAGACGTCACTTTTCTTCTTCCCTAAAAGGACCTAGATTCCACTATAGGATGTTATTCTGATTGAAGGATAATAGGAAAGAAAGCATGGAAAAAAAGAATATGACTGTTTCGACACGTCTCCCATAATTGCGAATCTCGCAGTACAGTAATAGCTACAGTACAGCAAAATTTTTTGCGCGGGAAGCTTCTGCATCAATCTACTAGGGTTGGGAAAGATTCAACCTCATTCATTGAGGCTTCTGTCTCCTCATAGTATGGCGTCAGATCGACCATGTTGAAAGTGGTAGAAATATTATAATCTCTCGGTAAGTCAATTATGTTGGCATTGACATTCCAAAGCACATCTTAATAGAATAGATATCCATCCTATTTTGGCACAATCATAACTGGAACTGTGTGTAAATAGGTATTCTCACGAACCAAATCTCAAGCCATTAAATCTATAATTAGCTTCTTCCACTTCTCATACCCATCCGAGAGTATCTGATAAACAAGTATGTAAGGAGGAATCAACTATGGGATGAAATCTATGGCAAGTTGGACCACATTGAAGTATATAACTATTCAGAAGACGTCACTTTTCTTCTTCCCTAAAAGGACCTAGATTCCACTATAGGATGTTATTTTCCCAAACAATTCAAAAGCAATTTCCCAAGTTGTGGTTTCACCATCTTGTCTGATCATTTGTTGGTGTGTACATTGCTGAATTGATTTTACTCCATGAAGGACTCCATATGGTCTTCTAGAAATAGCTCAAAAGCTTCTCCCCTCTCATATGTTCAAAATCCCTCAGCAGGGGCGACTCATAAAATAGAATATATATCTAATAAGTCTAAATTTAACTTATACGGGGTTGTCATGCCTCTGTTGTGGTTTCTCCGAAATCATGGGCATTTTAAACTTTTAGTGTTAGTCTTGTTGATGCTCCTCTCAACTCCTACAGAATGATAGTGAAGCGTCAAAATCTCATACCCTGCAAGAACGCCCATTACCTCGCACTCATCCCTTCTCAAACAACTACTGTTACTTCAGCTAAATTCGTTGGCGATTATTCCTCGTCGGTTTGAAGTTGAGGATTCACTTTGAAATCTTCATCTTCTCTGGATCATTGTTTATTTCTTCAACCGCTCTCTAATCAGAGAAATAAATCATTCTTCCAGTTGTGCAATTTGATTCGGTATGCTCAATATGTGAACTTGAAACACTTCCTAGCTTTGATGGATTTAGGAATATAGATAGTCTTCGCGAGTTCTCCACCCTGAATCAGTTTCTCCTCAGAAAGGGGATTGAATGTTCCCTTTGGAGTACTCTTGCAACTTGATACAGGGGTTAAACTCTGTCTATAAGGTGTGACGGTCATCCGGTGATGTTGCGTCTCCACATTTAAAGTTGCGGTGCTAACAAATGGTCTGTAGTGAGCTGATAGGTACTGACGATGCACTTTTCTTCAACTTGCTAGCTGTTAGTTTTACCATTTTGTCCCATGTGACTTCTTGGTACTCAAAGAAAATATACATGATCTAAAGTCACTCGATGAACTCGTTCAAATCCAAAAAACCGTTAAATGTCGCAAATTCACCTTATCTTCAAAATCACGGCTTCTCATATATTTTTGTCAAATCTTCAGATTTAAGATACTTCATTCCTGGAATATGCATGGTTAAAGAGATTTACTGCATTCTTTCGATCTAACAAGTCATTGTTGTGGCTACGGATGACCCTTTCGGATCGTCTCCTCTCAATGATGATAAACCCTTGTTACGCTTAGAGCATTTTCTGATGCACCTTTCCATGGTAAGTTCCTGAACATCTCTTTATGAATTTCTCATAAGCAGAACGGCTAGAGTTTTATGGCCAGAGGGTGATAAAGGATGGAAAAAATAATTTTTGGGTGGAGATAGAGTTGAGTAGGTGAGTGCTAGAAATCCAAAAATATAACTAGGATTAGGTTAGCTCTAATACCAAATGATATTGGAGTTAACTCAAACCACAAAAAACAAATATTATTATTGAAAGCAGATAGGTGGTTACAATCAAACACACTTAAAAGAAAAATTACAACAAACACAATACAAACTCACACTACGATCGATCAATGGGTGTTGGAGATCAGTTAGGAGGACGGGGAGTAGAGGTAGGTGTTTGAAATGGATTGTGAGCGGTTGGGACAACAAAAGGAGGGGTTGGAACTGTGTTGGCAGCGAAGCAGAAGGCTGGGACTGCGATGATCAGTGAAGGGGAAGGGCTATGAACTGCAGGACAAGAGAAGTGTTGTTCGGTGACGGGGCAACAAGTGGGGACTATAGGTACAACAAGATGGTTGTAGTCCAAACGAAGACAAGTCGTAATAATGGTTGGATAGCAGGAAACAACAGATTTGTTGTTTTCTGAATGAAGGCAGCGAGGAATGGCGACAAGGAATGATGCGAAAAGGTCGGGAAGGGTGGATGCGACTATGCAGGATGTCAACAAGGTTGGAAGGGAGGGATGCAAGTAGAAATGAAGAAAGAACGAGAAGTAATAGATGTTGTCCTGGGTAGTTGCAGCAAGGACGGAGCAGTTGTGAATGACTAAGAGGGATGTGGAAGGGGATAGAAAAGATAAGCACCACCTTGGGAAAGAAAAATAACTGAAACATCACTCAAACACTCGGCTACAACACTCAAAGGGAGAAATGGACTTCGACGGCTGTCCTACACAGAAGCACGACAAAACCTCCCTTTTAAGAACCAATACATGTATACAGGAAAAGACTAAAAAAAGAATAAAACATAATAGAAAAGAAAGTAAAAGAAAGAAAAAAGAGACAATTTTGGCCCATTTATCGCAATAGCGAATCCTGCAGTACTGTAGCAATTATAGTGCCACATAAATGTTTGTGCCAGAAGCCCTTGCATCACATCTTGCATCACAATTTTATATCCCTGCGTATGTTTTACAAACAAAGTATGATTAAATTGGCTTTAAAAATACCCATTAAAACTCATATTTGTGGTAAATCTTCCGGATCATGCTCTTGGTGATTGCTTAAGCCCATATAGAAACTTCCTGAGTTTGCATACTACGTGTTTGTTGGAAACATTATCGAGTCCTGGTGATATCTTTATATACACTTCTTCTTCCAAATCCTCATTCAAAAAGCATTTCTTATGTCAATTTGATACAGTCTTCACTCCTGTTAATCGCTATTGAAAATAGAACTCCGATAGTGTTAAGTTTGGCAACTAGTGCGCAGGTCTCCTAATAGTCGATCCCATAGGCTTGAGCGAAACTTTGTTACAATAAGTCTGACTTTGAATCTCTCATTTACTTCCATCAATCTTGTATTTGATATTGAACACCCATTTGCACCCATCCGACTTCTTATCATGAGGGGGTTTAGTAAGAATCCATTTGTCATTATGCTCTGGTGCTCGAATCTTCTCTTCAACTGCTTTCCAACATTATGAATATTCAAGAGTTTCATGAATAAATTTAGAAATCTGCACACTATCAAAGTTAGAAATAAAAGTTTTGAAGAATGAGGATAGCTTCCATAAGCTATAACTCCTAAATTGAATATCTAATGCAGCTTTTCTTGGCACCAACTTCGGAATGTGAAGGGAATAACTCATGAGTACTAAACTCCTTACCTAACATTTCAAGTGAATGTGAACTCATCCTTGCAAATTGTCTTCCACTTGCTCAAGCTTTTTCTATATCATGTACAAACAAAGTTTTTTGTTATGGACTTCAGGTTGGGTTGGTTGGACATCCTCAACCACGATAAGAGGGCTAGGTGAAGTAAGTGGTGACAACGTGTAGGTGTCATCATGTGCATCCAAAATTGATGTTTATTTGCACTCTCCTCCCGAACAACATATTTGAGGTAGTATGATTAATTTTAAAAAATGAGACATCCCATGGAATTATAGTATTTTTTTAGTAACAGAAGAAAAGCACATATCCCTTTTGTTGGTGGCATACCCAACAAAAATACACTTAATAGATATAGGGCCAAGTATTGTGCGATTTTAGGAATGAACATAAATAAAGGATACACACCCAAAGATTTAAGTGGGATAGAAAGCTCTGATGTAAGGATGGGTAACCATTAAAATATAAAAAAGGTGTTTTGAAGTTAAGTACTCGACTCAGCATTCGAACAATAAGGTATGCTGCAGTGAAAACCATTTTCCCATAAAAATGCTTAAGAACTTGATGGGATATCATAATTGAGTGGGATACCTCCAAGAGATGTATGTTTTTCTCTCAGTTATTACCTCTTATTGTCGGGTATCAATATATGAACTCACATGGATAATTTCATTTTTTGAAAGAAAGGACCAAATGATGGAGTTGAAATATTTCCTTGTATTATCAATTTTGAGAATCTGAAATTTCTATTGGAATTGAAGTTGAATCATGTCATGAAAGATTTAGAAGATTTGGATTGTTTCATACTTCTCCTTCATTAGGCATACCAAAGCACTTCTACTATGGTCGTTAATAAATAAGACAAACCATCTCAGCCCACTTACAGTTGCCACATTTGAATCTTCTCAAATGTCATTGTGTTTAATGGAGAAAGGGAATGAGGGTTCGTAATGGGTCATGGGATAATTATTTCTGGTGTGTTTGACAAGTGGACAAATCTCACATTGATAAAAATTGAATTGTTTATTGATAAAAAATGGAAATATAATTTTACAACATAAGTGAAATTAGGATAACCCAAATGATAATGTCATAACATGATCTTGTTTTTCATAGACAAAGACTCAACAGACTCAGAAATTGGTCATAAAAATGGAAGACTTTGTGTTCAGATAGACTTTTCTTAAGCAGGTATAAGCCTTGATGCATTTCAGAACTATCAATCACCTTCCCCCAATACGCCGTCTCAAATTCACAAGAGATGGCAAGAACTTTAGTTGCACATTTTATATCATGAGAAATCTTACTGATAAAAATCAAATTGCAATCCAATTGCGGAACAAAAAAAACAGAGGAAGAAGTGATATCCAAAGAGAGTTCCACATCTCTTTTTCGAACATTTTTTTAGTGTGATCCATCTACAAGTCTGACCAATCTAGATAAAGAAGCCTCTTAATAATTGACTAAAGCATTAACATCTCTGATCATATCATCAGAGGCTTCTAAATATATAATTCAAATTCTAAATCTCCCATTACTAACGAGATAAGAGAATGATATATTACCTTAGTCTGTCACGAGATTGGTGTGTTGTTTTAAAGTACCTCCCATAAGTTTTTTCCAAAACTTTAAGTAGTTCTAAGGTGAATGGTTCAATCGATCCTTCGAATGTGGCAGTAGCATTTGCCTTTTTCTCTTGATTTTTCTTTCCATGTTCATGTTTCCACTCTGCGGGATTTAGATGAAGTTTCTAACATTTATCTTTGAGATGCCCAATATTCTAGCAATAGTCACATGTGGGAGGATTCTTCTTGAGCTTTTAAGTCGTGAGAAGGTATATAAGCATACAAGACAGGGCTTTCAGTATTTGGTAAACCCCCATTTCTAGTTAACATCAGATTCTTTCGGCTCTTTTCTCTCTTGACTTCAACGAAGGCTTCGCTAGTGATGGAAGAGGATTTATTCCCACGATCCTCCCTTTTACTTCATCCAATTCCCGAGTTAATCCAACTAGAAATTTTACAGTTCTCTTCTTCTCTATGATTGATTTAAACATTCTGACATCATGTGAATATTTTCACACGTCTCAAACATATCCAATTTTAGCAAATACTTTGTCAAGGTGTGAAATATTGAGTGAGTGCTCTCATTGACGAATATCATGAAGTTTGGTCTCAATTTTAAACAATTCAACATTAATCTCAGTATTGGAATATGTTTTTCTTGTAGCCTCCAATATCTATTTGACAGTTTTGTAGATCAAAAAAATTTCTCTTGCTTTAGTGGTCATTGAATTGACTAGCCAAGACAACCATATTGTCGTAAATCTTCCATTTATGGTGGTCTGAAACAATGATCTCGAGAACTATGCCCACTCCTGTAAGAAGTTTCTGTTTTCCCTTATCATAAATGCACATAAACACGAATTTAGATCATTGAAGGAAATTATGGTTCTTAAGTTTATGATTTGTGATAAAATTAGAGAATTCAGAGGTTGTCTGGACAAAATTCTCGGTCTCTGATTCAGAAGTAACCTTTGGAGTAGAACAAGATCTCTTCATACCATATTTGGTCATGAATCCTATGCTTCTTTAGGATTGCTGATGGTTATAGAAAGAGGAACTGCTAGCTGCTGCTGGTGTTACTCCTACCTGCCGCTGCTGCTGCCGTTTCTGTACTTGCTGTCACTACTGTCCGTTGACTGCGGCGGTGGCGGCAGCTGCTGCTGCTGCTGCTGCTGTAGGCAGGAAACCAGGCAAAGAAAGGTAGATGCTACTGCTGTGGCTGCCGTATGCCGGAATTCCGGTTAGGTGAGGTAGATACCACGATGGATTCTGGCAAAGGAGGGGCTTTCCGTAGGGAATTGAGGCAGCAGAGAGGAGTTCCTAAGGCAGAGAAATGACGGGGTCTGCTGCAGAAGAATTCAGGCAGACGGGAAAATTTCTGGTGGTTCAGGAGGGTCAGCAGGACAAGTAAAGGCTGCTGGGAAGACAGAAGGAGAGCATAAACCCTGCAGGGAGGAACCGGCTACTCGACATAGGAGTTTTCCAGTTGGCCTGCAGGCTGGCAGAGGGATTGGAGAGACGTTTAGATTTAGATCTATGATATCATATTGAAAACAGGTTTTGGGATGAACAGGGAGTTGATTTCATTATTCAAAAGTAGGGTACATATACAAGGAAACCAATCCCTCCTTATTTACAAACTTATCAAATATATCTACCCTAAATTGGGGAAGAAAATAAATCGAAAATAAAAATAAAATAACATATAATATGAAGGAAATAGACCAATCAAGAGTTTCCTAAGTTAACTGTCACGACCCGGCCCAGGGCTTGAAGTTAACCAAGATGGGAACGGACGATCGGACGGTAAAAATCAATTTTCTGTTATTCTAGTTCTATTACTAATAATTTAATATTCAAACAAATACATAAAATAGCCACTAAATTAAGCAACTAAAATTAATAAGCAAAAATTTATACATTTACGTTTGTTGTTCTTATCTTTTATACGCATTTGCTCATCCTTCTATTCATCTTCTTCAAATATTTAAAACATAAAAAATAATATTAAATTAACATAATGAGTTATCTAAAGATAACAAACAAGTAATCACACTTCTGAAGTAATTCATTGAAAAGAATTCAATATGCGTACAAGTCTATAAGAAATCTAATAATATGCTGGTCCTACATATTTTTATAAGCAATCTTATATATGTTAATGCATATATCAATGACATTTTTTTAAATGAACATACACAAATCTTCTATATGCATTTATCTTAACTTTAATTTTACTTTATACTATTTACATGCATTTCTCTCTGTGAGGGTCATCGTCAACAAACCTAACACACTCTTAGTTGATATTGTTCCATTGGTTCCTGTCGACACAGAGGTTAGCGGTCTAAACATTGCAATTATTCAAGATAGAAAAACTCTTATTTGCACCTAGCAAATATTATCCGGTTGGCATAATGGTTAGCAATGTAATCATCACAATTATCTAGGAAAATAAGCTTTGGACTACTCTCCCCTGATCGATATTAACCCGTCAGCATAACGATTAGTGAACTATCACAATTGTCTAGGGTGATAAAAAAATTCAACGTGTGCAGGTACACTGGTGTCCCCTGCCTGTAGCATTAGGAGGTGAACTTTTACTCTGACCATGCACATGCAAATATTAATATATATAAATTATTTCATTCTTTATAACATACATTATTTTGCAATATCTTTGTACATTTACTAACATGCATACTCACCCTTACTCTGCTTTATCTACTAAAATGCATACTCACTCTTACTCTGTTGCATAACTATCACCACGCATCTCATATCATTCATATATTTATCTCATACATATCTTTCATATATGTTTATCTTATATGTCTATCTTACATATAATGTTTATCTAAATATCATTCATCTCAAACATATCTTTCATGCATACACATATTTTCCTATTATGATTATCATGCTCATATTTCTTATCTAACAATATAAATGATCCGATTAAACTAGGGCATATATAGAGTTAGACATTCAATTTGCAAAAAATAAGATTACTGAGATTTAAAAATGCAATTATTCACTTCGATTGTCACGGTAAGTTTCAATTTTAAGTAAATAGTTTGACATTAGATAACCTTTTTGTTGAGCTCAAGAACCTATAAAACATAATATTAAATTTTAAGATTCAAGTGATTTCCATAAATTAAATTATTTATAAATTAAATTATCATAAATTAAATTATTTTTCTTAAATTAGCATATGATTATGTTACCTAAAATTGACGGAGCCGTTCTATGACGATCTTCTACACGATTGCCTCTAACTCGCCGCCTCAAATAATAAACCTGAAATCTTAAACGTATTAGGAATTCATAATATATTACTTCATTAGATAATTTAGCACAAAATATCATTGATTTATCAAAACATACCTTAAACAACTTTCTCGACGACTAACCCTCTTCCTAAGCTGTCAAATCTTCTTATCTCTTCATTTTAACACTATAAACTTTCTTTCCCCTTCGTTGACGCTATTCTAAAACCCTCACGGAGCTCGCAATTCAATACTGTTGTGAGATATGTACTTCCTAGCATAAAAATTGAAACGCAAAGAACACAAGCAAACACAGATCGTTTACGTGGTTCGATCCAACTGGATCTACGTCCACGGGAGAGAATCAATCAAATAGTTCACTAAGGCAAAAGAAATGGAAAATACATAGCTTATACATAGAGATGAACCATCATCTTCCTTCTATGGCCTCCCTCTCAAGCGACACCTTGATACAAGGCCTCAAGATGCTCTCCTCCTCTCTAACTCTATAGCTATTCTCTCCTCTTTTATGGTAGCTTAAGATCTCTTCTCCCTTTCCTCTCCTAAGCCTCACACCCTTAAGATTTCTTAGGAGGTAGGTAGGCGATAGGTGAGCGGTAGGTGAGATGTGGTAGGTGAGCGGTGCCAGGTGGCGGTGCCACATTACAAAATTGCCCTTTTACATTAATTCATTAATTGTGGGTCAAAAATAACAATTCTCCACCTTGACCCTCAATTGAGAAGCTTCAAAGTAAAAAATTCCCTCCAGCTGGCCCCTGAGAGGGCCTCAGCCCTTGGTGAAGTTTACTAAGTCCAGACAGTATCTGAACTTAGCGGTCGGTAGCACCTTTGTGAGCATATCAGCAGAATTTTCTTCAGTAGGTATCTTCTCCATTACTATTGAACCATTGGCGACGACATCCCTCACAAAATGAAGCTTTATATCTATATGTTTGGATCTTTCATGAAATACCCGATTTCTGGTTAGGTGAATGGTGATTTGGTTGTTGCAAAACACAGTTATCACATTCTGATATATCCCAAGCTCTTCAGCCATGCCCTTTATCCACATAGATTCCTTGATTGCTTCAGTCACAGCGATGTATTCGGCCTCTGTTGTTGAGAGGGTCACAACAGATTGGAGGTTAGACTTCTAACTGATTGCGGTACCGAAGACAGTGAAAATGAATCCGGTCAGTGACTTCCTGGCGTCAATGCTTCCTGCATAATCAGAGTCCACGTAACCAACTACCTTTTCTTCTTTGTCTTCCTGCTTTTTAAAGAGTAGACCAAAGTCTGTAGTGTCTCTCAGGTACCTCAGGATCCATTTTAATGCTTCCTAGTGAGTCTGTCCCGGGTTTGCCATGAACCTGCTTACAATGCCGTCGTCGTAGGCCAGATCTGGTCTGCTGCAGATCATCACATACATGATGCTACCAACTCCGCTGATATAAGGGACACCCTCCATGTACATTTTTTCATCTTCAGTCTCTGGTGCTTGAGAGTTTGACAATCTGAAGTGTTGGCCAATAGATGTTGCAACCTGCTTAGCCTCATGCATGTTGAACCTTGCTAGAGGCTTCTGAATATATGACTTTTGAAACAAGAATAAGATGTCATTTTTCCTATCTCTAGTAATCTCCATCCCTAGGATCTTTGTAGCAGATCCTAGGTTCTTCATGTCAAATTCAGAATTGAGCATATTTTTGATCTTCTGGATTTCCTCCCTACTTCTGCTGG
>NW_018164862.1:366775-367983 GCF_001263595.1 Phalaenopsis equestris
TAAGTCTCTTTCACTTACATGCCCCAGTCTCATGTACTGTAGTCTGGTCCTGTCAGGTTCTGATTGAACTGCATTTGAGAAGTTGTCGATCACGGTTCTTCCAACTAGTGAGTATAGTCCATTCTTTCTGACTCCTTTCATGACTATGAGAGAAGATATTCTGATGCAACCATTCTCTGCCTTGAATGAGTATCCACTTGACTCCAGTGTACCTAGAGAGATCAGATTTCTTTTGAGTTCCGGGACATACCTGACGTGCTGCAGTCTCCTTGCAGCTCCATCGAACATCTTGATTATGATTGTCCCGCTGTCGACTACCCAGCAAGCTTTATTATCGCCAAGTAGAACAGACCCACCATTCTCCAACTGCAATGACTCAAACCAGTATTTGTAGGGACACATGTGGAAGGAGCAACCTGAGTCAAGGATCCACTCCCTGCTAGATTCAGATTCTGTGATCGCCAGAGCTTCAGCTGAATCATAGCCATCTGAGGCTACGCTTGCCTCTCCAGAATCTCTGGGCTTCTCGTGAAAACTTTTCTTTCTATCCGGACAGTTCCTTCTAAAGTGATCTTCCTTGTGGCAGAGGTAACACTTGTTAGATCTCTTAGAAGACTGACTTCTGCCCTTCCTACTGGACTTTGATCTGCTCTGATCACATTTGAAGCCTTTCTTGCTCGATCTTCCTCTAACTGTCAGACTATCTCCACTGGTTTCCTCTTTCATGTCGTGTTTCTTCTAGAGTTCTTTAGCTCTAAAAAGATATTGAACCTCCTCTAGAGTAATAGTCTGCGCCCTTCTATAAAGCATCACAACCTTGAAATGCTCGTAGCACTTGGGAATAGAGTTTAGCAACAGTAGTGTCTTGTCCTCATCGTCCATCTTGACATCGATGTTCTCGAGGTCATTGATGATCTTGTTGAACTCGTCAATCTGCTCTGAGACGAATTTGTCTTCATGCATTTTGAAGGAGTATAGGCGCTGCTTCACAAAGAGGCTATTAGCCAGAGACTTTGTCAGGTAGAGTACCTCGAGTTTGGCCCAAAGTGCTTGAGTCGTTGTCTCCCTCGACACCTCCCTCAGAACTTTGTTGCCCAAGCTCAGGATTATCAATCTGTGGGCCTTGTCCAGTATGTCGATCTTCTCCCTCTCGGTCATGTCAGCCGGCAATGTTGCCGACCCCTGCAAGGCTTCTGCCACACCCCGCT
>NW_018164862.1:368871-370486 GCF_001263595.1 Phalaenopsis equestris
GCCTCACACCCTCTCTATTTATAGAAGCAAGAGAGTGGTAGGTGGGAGGTAGGTGAGAGGTAGGTGAGATGTGGTAGGTGGCGGTGCCACATTACAAAATTGTTCTTTTACCTTAGTTCATTAATTGGGGGTCAAAAATAACAAATACATCCTACGTAAGTTCAATGCCTCTGACAACTATCAGAAATGAGAAATGCACAAAAATCAAGGCAAATCTCAACATAGAAATAAAATGAATGAAATGAAAGTCTTAAATAGTGTGAAATAGAATTTCGTACTCGTCAATATCACCACAGAACTCTAAAAAGCCGTCTGCGGCTTTGAACGGGCCGCTCGCCCCTTTTCTATTTTCTACTACTACAATTGCCTGAGCAGAGGCCATGCGGGAACTCCCTCGATAGAGAGGATCGACGCAAGAGAGGAGGGGGAACGATAGAAGAGGATTGGAAGAGGGAAGAGGTAGTGGGACGCGACTTCCTACAACTTGTCCAACTTCCCCAATTGCCGCTCAACCCGCCTGCTATAGTGCAGAGTCACAATTCTTCTCACAAGACGCAGGATGCTTGTACGATCAAATAGGGAGGCGAATCAAAAAGGGGAAGGGTTTCAAAGCTTTAGAATAAGGATCTCAACCCTTCAAACGAGACCCAAGCTTAAAATCACGCGAGTAAGGTGGTGGATACAATAATAGTGTGGGATTAAGGTTAAGTAAGGGATTAATTAAATAAATTAAACTTATTACTTCCAATTTTTCTATCTTCCAAATTAGAAAAAAGTTATATATAGTATTATCCAACAAATTGCTCGATTTTTCATGTATAATTTTATAAAATAATTTTGATCGAAATCCAAGAAATCTAAAATTTGGGGTATATTTTTTGTCACTGAAATTCTTATTAAATTACTCAAAAATTGGTTATTACATGAAAACCAATCAAATCTTCCTTATTTTGGAATCTAGTGGCCGGCCCACATGATGAAGAAAGAGGGTTTCTGTACTTGTCAAAGTATTGGTCCACATCTAGGGGTGTAAACCTCTACCTTAAGCTCCATGCAAGCAAAACCATTATCAAGTACAAGTAAAAGTCATGGCCTCAGTTACACAGCCCTTCTAATAGTCCTACATGGGGGCATAACACACGCTTAAAATCTACAGTATAAACAAATCAGACCAATAAGCTTGTCAAAGTATTGTCGGCGCTTAAAAAGGGGAAAAGAGAGTTTTTAAATGTTTGGGGGTCGCCCGTAAGAAACTGTCGGTCGCCGGAATCGAAATCCCGTAGCCCGCTTCGGAAGGACTTTTTAATTTACGTATATATATATAATTTTAGAAAAATATGAAATCAAACTGACCTCATATTTTCCATAGTTTAAATGAAAGAGCACTCAACCTCAAATCCTGTATCTACCCCAAGTGATAAACACAAGACTTGAGGGTGAGGCTCGATCAAATAAACTAAGAAAGATATGACATCCGTTTGGGTCTGCGAAACCGTTTTATTTGCCGACAAGTTCCCCTATTTAATACAAATAATTAAATAGCGTTTATTTTAAGCTGGGTTCGGAAAAACTCCCTATAAGGGCAAGCCCCTATAGTTAATTACATCTCAAATGA
>NW_018164862.1:375539-390050 GCF_001263595.1 Phalaenopsis equestris
CAATGCGAATTGCAGCAATCGGACGCGTCGACTCTCCGAATCGCGAAGCTGGTGCGCGCAGGAGTGTGAATTGTGCAGAAGGCCACCCTAAGGCTCGGAAAGGTCCTATAGGAATCCATTTTGGGTTTCCTCATGTCGGTTTCATCCTTCTAAGTGTTAGAAGTCGATACCGCACACGCGAAACTCCAAAAGAGGACGGAAATAGGTCGAACTAAAAACGAGGTGGGCACCACTTCTAAGGTTCTAAGATAGTCGCAGGAAGACCCCTAAGGCTAGATCCTAACTCCTACGAGAAATACTAGACCTCACGAAAATTGAGGTCAACAAGTATTAGTCTACCTGGATTATAAACCGCTATCTGAAGAGTGATATCATAATCAAAAAGCTCCCGTGCAACATAATCTGTGTAAAACAACACCATATAAAATTTCCATGTACTAAACTAAAGTTCACTTTTATATAATTAAATTGGACATGCCAAAAATAAAAAATATAAAATAAGGACATGCCAAGCCTTTGAGTTATCTTTTGTTTTTTTGGCACATACAATCACTGTTAGGCGTGCTCTATTCTTCTTATCCATTCAACCTACCAAGTATGGCAAGCACAAAATAGAATCTTTAATTGTCACCTTGGTCCTCAGGGAATGGCCATAACTAAGGTAACCAATACAGGCTAACAAAGTCCTCAATAACTATAATTGAAGCATGATGAAACCATACCAAATGTCATAATAAGCTCAACTACTCAAAAAAATAATAAATAAAAAAATAGAAAAAATCCTGCCAAGCTCCAAGCTCAAATGTTTGCAACTACAACACCAACCTCTAGACTAGAAGCAATGAATGCCAAAGCCAGTTGGCTCTCTAAACGCCTAAACACTAAAACTATGGTAGATGGAAATCACAACAAAGTTTATTTCTATCCCCACATCCATTTCTACCATACCCAATAAAATGTAAGAAAACAACAGCATGCATGCATCTTCAAATTGATGAAAAGTGAAATTGAGCGATGTCCTTAATTATGAGCGCTCACCCGTAGAGGAGAGAATGAATAATGAAGAATTATAAAAAAAAAATTCTAAACCCAAATATAAATTTTAAAAAATAGTAATATGGAAATCTAATTATATAATCTAAATCCTTAAGAACATTACGCTTTGAATACAAGAGCGCTTGGGCTGCTTTTCAAAACCAACGGAAATGTATGATAGAGCATTCAAGCAGTAGAAGCAGTAATTTAGTGAGAAAAAAGACACAGATTATAGTATAATACATCAAGGATCACATTAAGTTTGTAATATTTTCAATTGGCATTTGAGATAAAATAAAACATATATTAAAAGTGAAAATCCCTTGACATGATATTTACACTTGAAATTTTTTATTTATGGTTTAGAGAAAATAAGTGGAAATTCAATAAAAATGAAGGAAATATTAGAAGAAAAGGGGTTTAAGATTAGCAAAAATAAGGCATAAAGTATATGATACTAGGTAGGAGAGCCAAATAAATATTATGAATTAAAATTACATGAAGATCAAAGTAATACAAAGTGTGTGATATATTAAATATCTTACACCTATTATATAAATGAATAAGGATCAATATGTGGATACAAGTTCAAGTAAGATGTTTTTTTAGAAGATATGGTGATAGATTGAATTTGTCCATGGAGAACATCAAAATTTATTTATAATAATCACCAGACAACAGATGAAATGAAGAGAAAAAAAGATTGTCTATAAAGAGAACTTTAAGATTTATTATTGAATTACTAAACAGTACAAGATCTATGCCAATAATTTAGGGTGTGATTGGGGCAGCTTGTGCTTATCTGAAAACAGGGATCGCGGGGTTCAACTTGCATTCTGCATTTAGTGTAAAAAATTAACTGTGTTTTCGGATAAGCTGCTCAAGCTGCTCAAACGCAGTTTCCAATGCATTTAGTGTAAAAAATTAACTGTGTTTTCGGATAAGCTGCTCAAACGCAGTTTCCAAAAGGTAAGACGGCGTTTTCAAAACGCCGCCGCAACAGATAAGCTGCCCCAAACACACCCTTAGTGTCTTAGGCTTCTAGTTTAACCCCTTATAAATAGTGAAAGTTGTGGCAAAACGCTATATAGAATGTTACATCTAATGAAAATAAGAAAATCACATGAAAAGTCCTAATGAAAACTAGTCAGAAAATAAATATTGATATTAATAACCATTTGATGACATTAAATGCACATTAGAGATTTTCAAATAAGGTCAATGAGAAGTCGGTGAATGATTTCACCAAGGCCGGCTAAGTTTTAACGAATGACCATACTAATTGGCTTCCCTGACTCGACCTAATCAATCATTAGGACGGAGCCCCTTCAGTGACTCAGGCAAGTAGCCAAACTACTTCGAGGCTTCTTATGGACGACCTTAAGTACCTATATTGGATGGATTGACCAACTTCATTCTAGCGTGTTCAACAAGATGGCGGCCCCGAGCAGGCTAAGTATTTAATCCAAGTGGATTTAGAGATGTATATGAAAAAAAATGCTAGGCAAAGAATCATTGAAAAAAACAACAAATAGAAACTATATAAATTTATCATATTAGCCGTTTCTTCTCAAGGAAAAAGCATTTGAAGCATAAAAGTAACTTGCTTCCAAGCAAGTTGTATAAAATGCATTAGAAGAAAAAAAAAACTATCATTTGACTCTCTTCTTAATGTTGAACATATAATACCGAAGCTCATTTTGACTATCATTGGATATTCAAAAAATTTTTTGGCGGTTTCAGGAGAGTTGTCAAACTTTTTTGGCGGTTTAAGGAGAGTTGTCAAACGTACTCATGCATTCCCATTTAGCAAGAATGATCATAATCTTCAAAAGAATATTATAAAACAAATAGTTCTTGGGCCAATAACCCTTGGAAAATAGGTGTTTGCACCATCAATCTGATATGCGTTATACTCCTTACAAGTTATAGCTTTTCCAAGCTGGAAACGAATGGAATATCTACATAAATCATCTAAAACAATTTTCGATGTACTTACAAAATAAAATTTTATATCTGAACATTCATAAATTTAATCTAGCAGGACTACAACGAGTCGAGAAAATTGAAGTTTAATCAGCTGTTGAATTGTATTATAGCCAGTGAAAATCAGGCTGCTTCTTGTTTGCAATTAGCTGAGCAGGCAAGTAAAGATTAAAATGTGGAAACATTTAGAAAATAATAATTATCAGTTTTGTCGAAGAACAACATCAGATTTATAATATACCTTAAAAGAAAAGCTAGAACCAACATCATCGTTAATATGAACATCCTTGCATTCATTATCGGACAGATGTTCTGCTTCAGCCTGAAAAGTTTCTTGCTCGGGCTCCCTATTCAAGTGAACTGGGAGCAATTTTTGATTTACTTCAAGAAGCACTTCCCCCAAATGAGAAATTTCTTCTTCCAATAATTTCACAGCATCCGTCTTGAGCTGATTATGTATATGACGCAGAGATGATAATCTACTCTCAAACATTTCAATCAATTGTATCTGCAGAGTTGATGAAAATATTTAAAATTGTATTTTAAAAAGTTAATAATGAGGACACTGAACATAATCTTTTATAAAACAAGGAAGAAAAAAAAAAGACAAAACAATACTTGTTTTTTTTCAAGAATTTGAGCACTTCTTTTTAAATGCTGTTCAATTTGGAGCCCCTATGAATTGAAAAATAAACAAGAAAACAAAATTAGTTTGATGAAAAATTAATTAAACCGGTATAAGAATCACCATCAAATACCATCCGCAAGTTGTTTTGCAGCTTTTCCATGGCTTTCTTACGTGACTCAATTTCTTCTTCTAAAGAGGCCTGCATGAAAGTTTCAATAATAAGAAAAACATAATAAAGGCTTAATGTAATAAAGGTAAGACTATGTTGTTTACTACAAACTGTGACAAAATAAAACAATTGCTGCTAAAGAGATCTGCATGGAGGTTTATATGTTGTTTACTTCAAGCTGGGGCATGATGACAACATTGCTACTAAAGAGATCTGGATGGAGGTTTAAATGATGATAAATATTATAAAGTCTTAGGGCTTGTTAAGGGCAGCTTACTTTACTTTCCAAACCATTATCATACACATCCGACTCGCCAATGTTCTCAAACCACTTAAAATCAGTAATGAGAAGTTGCTTTAATTAATCAAATTTGCTAAAATGTGATAGCTATAAGAAAATTCTTGTCCGATCTTAAAAATAAATAAAAAATATTTGTAGTACTCGTAAAAAGTTTTAAAAAAAACTTATTTTCCCCATAATAGTTTTACAATCACCAAAAAATTGCAACCAACCCAAATAGAGGCCCTTAATGTGATGAGGGAAGTCTATCTAGGTTGCTTGAACATGGGACATGGAGAAAGACACTTGTGAAACAAGATGCCTCTCACTCTAAGCGATTTATTTCTCTACTGCTAACCCTCCCAATACTTGTGTCATTTTTCACAGAAATCTTATAGCTAATAACAGAAACAAATCAAAGCCTTGGAAAAGCCAAATGCCAAAAAGGTGAAACCTACAAAACTAATATCTCAAAAAAAAAAAAAAAAAAAAACACAATCATAGTTCAGGACAAAGTGTAGAAGAGCATAAAACAAAAAGGCCCCAAATGCGCTGGATACACTTTGCAAATGTCCTCTGCAATAGCTATTTATAAAAGTGTTCTATGCATGATATAATCTTACAATCACAGCTTCATTAGATACAATAGTGGCAATCATTTCTATTTTTACCGGTAAAGTAATCAATCATATGGCAAAAGATAGCACACTTTCCATCCCCATTGGCAGTAAAGGAAAAAACTGGCCTGGGTATATGCAGATATTTGTATACATATAAATAAAACAAATAAAAAACATAAAAAACCAATTTTATATTTTGCTCAGAAAATCCTTGAGCTCCTACAAAATTTTGGCTTTTTTACGTTGCAATTTTAGCTAAATGGCGTTCACACTAGAGTTGTTACTTGTGTTAAAAGTGAAGGAGGATTGACCAAATATTTTACTACAAGGATCGGCTTTAAGCCCATATCTTTTTGCTTTAGTTATGGATGGTCTTACTGGACATCTACAAGAGGATGTACCTTGGTGTATGCTTTTTGCTGATGATATTCTTCTCGTGGATAAAACGAGAGAAAAAGCCCAGGAAAAACTTGAATTATGGAGGTCTACATTGGAGTCTAAAGGCCTTCGTTTAAGTAGAACTAAAACTGAATACATGGAATGTAATTTTAGTAGTAATAGCTCTAGTGACAGAAGTGACTTTGGGAGATCAAATTACTAAAAATTGTGAACGAATTAGATATCTTGGGTCCGTTATTCAAAGCGATGGTGATATAGATGGGGATGTTAATAGTAGAATTCAAGTTGGTTGGTTGAAGTGGAGGAATGCTTGGGCATTTTGTGTGATAGAAAAGTACCGCTAAGACTGAAAGGAAAATTTTATAAGATGGTGGTGAGACCTGCAATGCTCTATGGCGCTGAATGTTGGCCTTTAAAAGGCATAGAAATATGTTAAGTATTGCCGAGATGAGAATGATTAGGTGGATGAGTGGATTTACACTTAGAGACAAAATGCGGAATGAATATATTCTGGTGTAACTCCTGTGACAGACAAAATTAGATAAAGTCGTCTTAGATGGTTTGGTCACATTAAACGTCGACCATCAGATGATCTGATTAGAAGAGTAGATGTTTTAGATTCGACTTGTGTTAAGAAAAGCAGAGGTAGACCTAGGAAGACTTGGGCTTATAGCATAAAAAATGATCTTAATTTACTAGAACTAAATGAAAATATGACACTAAATAGAATGCAATGGTGAAAAAGGATTCATGTAGCTGACCCCACGTAGTGGGATTAAGACTTTGTTGTTGTTGTTGTTGTTGTCGTTGGCGTTGGCTTTAAATGCACCTCTACCATTGGATGCCTATTAGTGGCATTTTAGTTCAGTTGATCTAATGTTAACCTATTTAAAACTTAACCAAACACCGGTTGCAAATCACAAACATCAAAACTACACTCAAGCTAAACAGGCATAAATTTCAGTGCCTTATCACCCAGAATATGGTATACGGCAGGAAAAAAATAATGTTAGCATTACAAATCAGTAAGTGGGTATGAAACAAAATTAGTATTCATTTACAAATGCGGTTTAGCACATTAAGAACATGCTGTCTGGAAGTGCATGTTTCACCATTGCAAGTTTACATTTGCCGCATCTATGTAAAACAAATTGATATCAGCAAATGAAAAAAAGCAATAAAAAATAATTAAATTTCCTTAATAATGTTGAAACTGCTAAATTATTGAGGTCAACTTTAGAGTCTAAAGGCTTTCGTTGAGTATATCAAAAATTGAATATCTATAATGTAATTTTAATAGTAATAGATCTAGTGGTGGGATTGTAACTATGGGTGATCAAGTCAATAAAAGAAGTGAACGATTTAGATATCTCGAATTTATTATACAAAATGATGGTGATATAGATGGGGATGTTATCAGTAGAATTCAAGTTGAATGGTTGAAGTGGAGGAATGCATGAAATTAAGTAGTAATAGCCCTATTGTGTGATAGAAAAGTTTCCCTTAAGCTTAAAGAAAAATTTATATGATGGTGGTGAACCTTGCAATCTCTATGGCAAAAAATGTTGGCTTGTAAAAGAGAAGCATGAAATTAAGTTAAGTGTTGCTGAGATGAGAATGCTCAAGTGGACTAGTGACTTTAAACTTAGAGATTGCTTGGTCACATTAAACGTCGACCATCTTATGGCCCAATTAGGGGAGTATATCTTTTAGATTTGACTTGTGTTAATAAAGATAGAGGTAGACCTAAAAATACATGGGCATGTATAAAAAAAGATGTTAATTTATTAGAATTAAATGAAAATATGACACACAATAGAACACAATGGAGAAAAAGGATTTATGTAATGAAACCCACATAGTGGGATAAAGGCTTCTTCTTCTTCTTCTTGTTCTGATAATATTAAAACTGATAATGCCAGCAAATGCAAGGACATGTAAGTTATGCAATTAAAAAATTATAAAAAGGAAGACAAATAAATGCTACAACTCTACACAACATAAATCATCATTTCTAGGCTACCAAATGCATGTAAAAGCTACAAAAAAGAGCTTTTCAAGAATGGTTTAACAGGAAAAGAGAATTAAAAAACAAATATGCAAGGAAAATAATTTTTAAGCTCACTATGTAAGTTGAAGAAGAAGATCTGCTATCACTGTAGAAAATCCATTTGTCTGAAGAGTCATCAAGAAGACACGAGCATCTGTTTTGCCATGTACAATCTGCAGAGGGTCCAACATCCCTCTCGCGAATCAAATAAAACTTATTAACAACCTACAAAAGAAATAATCTATTAGTTGAAGCTACAAAGATTGCAATCTAGATCTAATAAGTGGTGAAAACGAGACAAACATCTCTTAAACTAAAACAAAAGTAAAAGCAAAGAAAAAAGATAGAATAAAAGTGAACCCTAAATAAAGAAATTTTCACACCGTCTTCATCAGTATTTAGTCAAAAGTGTTATGGATATTGCATCTGCAACCAGTTTGCAAGCCTGCTAGCCTCCATTACCTAAAACAATCGTCAGTTCCAAATGAATAGCGCTATGTCACCATATTATGGCCATTCGACCATGAACTTTATGTCTAAAAATCACATAACCAAGGGAAATAAATGAAGGAAAAAAATCTTAAAAGAAATCAAATGCCTCCATCTATAACCAGTACATCTTAGCCAAAGAGAACTTTTATATGTTGGACCTAAGAAAAAACCCTATGTGCGACGGTGCATGCTACGGTACTAGGCTTGTAATGGAGCAGGAAATTTTCACTTGCCTTTTACTTTTTGGATATAGCTGAGTCTCTCCATAAAAAGCTGGAAACATTATCTATAGAAGAGAATCAAGTCAACTAGGAGTATCCTTTTGCGAAAGTTTGTAACACAGTCAGTTAGAAGTAGACTCCTTTTAGAGATCATATAAAAGGAGGGGGCAAAACCTTGTTTTATTTTGAATTAGCCATATACATGGGGCACTCTACTTGTATAAAGTAAATTTGAATCCTCTCATAACATATAGTCAATGTACATTGCCATGAATTCTAAGTTCTAAAAGGAGAAATACAAAACCAAGGCAATTTGCCTTATTGAGGGAAGGGAAAAACCTCAATGTAAATCAAAGTATAAGCCTCAAACAATAAATGAAAAAAACACAAGAAAAGACATTCATGCATAGGCAATGAACCATTAACAAATAGTCAAAATGAAAATTAAAAAACCTCAACCCTAAAACAAAACAAAAACAAACCAATTAAATAAAAGGAAAAAAAAAAGGCAGCTAAGAAGCAATAAAAAGCGGATAAAAAGAAAATGAAAAAAAAATATTAAAAATAAAACTAAAAAAATCAAATTAAAAAAAATCAGTTGAAAATAAAATTAAGAAAAAAGTTAAAAGAAAAAACAGAGTAAAATAAAACAATTGAAAGAAAAAAAGAGAAAAAAATATTTAAAATATTAAAACAATCAAAAATTAAAAAATAAAACATAAAAACCTCCATCAATCTAAACACTAATCCTAAAACTTACACCCACCTATTCGTAACTTACAAGTATATGCTTTTTAAAGTAAATACTAAGTTGAACCATCCATCTCATAAATCTCAAGGTACAAGCCTCATAGACTAGAAAATTACAATCCTTGAGGTGCTTAATGAGTGTCCCCGTCGAGAGCCATTACTAAATGTGAGTGCCTCCTATGCCTTTTAAAAGGGACAAAACATGATCCAAAATTTGAGAAGACCAAAGCACCATCCTGAACAACCTCAGGACTGAAATAACAGATCCAGTCAAAGTCAATGATGTTAGCCAAATATAGCGTTGTATGAAGTCAATTCAAATTAACTTTACTACTTTCAACATTGCCAAAACATCATCCCCTTGAAACAATTAAATTGAGTTGAAGCAAGTAGGATGTCAAAATTATCAAGAATAGGGAAGATGTGATCAATTCAATCAAGGGCAAAATGATGGATGGCAAACCATGAATATAAATTGCCATTAAAAATTTACAAATGTTGCCCTTTCACATAACAAACTTCACCAACTCGTCCAAATCATCAAAATAATCCAAGGACGACCCTCTCAATCAATTTAACATATCATGATGAGAAGTCGGAGTCAATATGGTTCAGGTGCAATAGAAACTGCCCAAACATCATTCATTCTCAAAACGAACTACACCGGTGCGTCTAGTGTCAAAATTATCCAACAAAATACTCCACATATCACCAAAAAATCAGACAAAGAAAATGAAAGGCACAGGCATGATGTCACGGAAATTAAGGCCAAATTGATTAAAATATGATTGAAACTGAAATGATGTAAGTTTGAAAATGCTCCATGTTAACACATCCGAAACAATGAAATTGTCGATAAAGATTTCTACACTGTTCAGCTCTCTGCATGAAAGCAAAACAATTTAATTGTGCACAAGATAGACAACATATATTTTGAGATGCATCATAAAAAGGGGGCTAAATTAAACTAAAAATACAATTAAATTGAATTATTGTTATATAACTATATATGCATAACTAAAATTAAAATCATTGTTAATAGTTTAAACTAAATTATAACATTTTTTTTAGAAAAAGCCAAAAAATCATAAAATACAACCCACACAAAACTCATATAAAACAAAGATACATAAATATAAAAACCCAAAAAATCACAAAAGGGCACAAAAGTGTCAGGGATGTCCCACTTTAGTCCTCCTGCCTCTAGTTCTTGGAAGTGAGTCGGCTAACACATTGCCCGAAGTAACTAAAGTATCACCCATCAGATTCCTGAGCTCAAGTAGATCTTCATTCTTCTTCTTCCTCCTAGATGTGTAGACCTGTCATTCCTCATCCAATGATTGACTTATCTGATCAGTACATTCCAAAAGTGGTCGGACAGGTGTAGGTCGTTGCACATCTTGATTCTCATGAGTTTGAGTAATATTAACATATTTCCGGACCTGATCAAGCGGTTGTGAAGCATTAGAAGTATTTCAATTTGTATTATCAACGATAGGTTCTAGGATAGGCGGAGTCTGAAGAAACTCCCTCTCCCCCACGATAGGAGGTTCCAAAGATGTGGGAGCTACAACTAGGGATTGAATAGTTGCCTATAGGGATAGTGACGTCGTATGAGATATCCTTCTGATGATCAGAAGTGTCAAAAACTAGAAGATGATCAGAATGAGATAGAATCACAGCCTCTAGCAGAGCAGTTTGCTTTTTGGTCTAAGTTGGGTGTGTAGATGGTAACATTGAGAACTAGAGTGTCCGAACATACGACAGTTCGAACAATAGAATGTAAAATGTTCAATCTCTACCTTCTGGCAAAATCCATGGTGTTGTGTGCCCAACCACATTCCCTCAGAAGCGGGTGAAGTGATGTCTCTTTCAACAAGTACTCTGGCTTCAAAAGGATGAGACAGATTAAAAGTAGGAATGTCCATCTTGAGTGGCTTCTCATAAGCTAAGTCAATAGAATACAATACTTTCTGATAAAA
This sequence comes from Phalaenopsis equestris, assembly GCF_001263595.1. Classification (NCBI taxonomy): domain Eukaryota; kingdom Viridiplantae; phylum Streptophyta; class Magnoliopsida; order Asparagales; family Orchidaceae; genus Phalaenopsis; species Phalaenopsis equestris. The sequence goes on from NW_018164862.1 coordinate 386,152, forward strand.
ATAATGAGATTTCAGACCAGAGAGACGAATCCAAACCGGAATGATTGGCGGTTCCGTTTGTGAGTCAAAATCCACATACCATTTCAGAATCTTCATTACTCTGTTATCATTTCATATTATCATTCTAGCAAATAAGCGCATGTAATCGTCTTCATTACTAATTTGAATAAGAATGTGTCTCTCATCTAATAATCCAATTTTTCACAATTTTCATCTAATAGTCCAATTTTTCACTTTCCAACGAGGTGCATAAGTTCAAATTCTTTGTGAATGAGCTCCATTTCGAGATGACCATAGAAATTTCCCAACCAAATTCAAACGACAGGAGGAAGCAAGTTGAATACCTTCAGTTTCTTTCAAAAAATGACAGACTTCTCATTCTTCCTACCGGGTTTCTTGATGTCTTCCGCCCACTCAAACGACGAAGGGAAAGATGATCATTTTGATGTGCCTGAGGCGTAGACACCGACAAGGGCAGTTGCATACGATTTGTCCGAAACCATCCTCAAAGATAGGTGTGACGTTAAGGGTTCAGAGAAAAAAACAGACGAGGGAAAAACTGGTGTCGAAATAGACGCTGTGAGACGGGACGAGCACAGAGAACGCAGAAATCACGAGACGGGCCATACAGGAGCCGCAGAGCCTGGAAATCCCGAGACAGGAAAGCTCGCGAGACCGGAAGACGGAAGACGAGCCTCGTCTCAGAGCGAGGAAGAAGCGAGGGAGAATAACGGAATCAAGCGCGAAGATGCGAGAGGAAACAACGATCGTAACTGTTGCTAGGGTTCGCCATCCGGCGAAACCCTAGCAGAGCCGAGCGAGGACGACGACACCATTGAACTAAATTAATATATATATATATATATATGTATATATATGCAAACTCAAACACAACTGCTCTGCCGTCGTCGTCTATTCCTGTAGCCGTAGCCGATCTTGCGTCTGTTCCGAGCCCGACAACGCCAACAGTTTCCTCGCTTCCTTGCGGCCCGTCAGACCATTTCTTTCCTGACTCTTGTGAGGGAGATGGCCTCGACGCTCCATTCCTATGCAAATGTCCTTGCCGGCGACTTGTCAATTCCTGCTTGTGCCCCTCCTCCAGGTTCAAAGTCTGCTTTTGTTATCGGTAAGTCCTGCAATGTTCCACAATCGTACCACGAGGCTCTTAAAGGTGGCAGCGAACACACTTTTATTAAAAAACTTGGAAAAAAAAATGGGAAGCCTGCACTTATTCTCACTGAGGTTGAAACTGGTAATCTAACGTCCTCTTGGCGTTTTGCTTTAGTTGGGAAATTCCTTTATGGTCACCAAAAACTGGAGATCATTAGAAAAGAATTTGATATTATGAAACTATTGGGTAGTTGGAATATTGGTCTACCAGACGGTCGACATATACTTACTCAGCTATCTCACGATGTCGATTACACTCGCATTCTCTCAAAAAGTTATCAAGATCGACAATCATTTTATGAAAATTCTGAAGTGGATTGTTGATTTTGATCCAAAAGCTAAATCCCCTATCATTCCAGTTTGGATAAAGTTTCTTGGGTTAAAATTACATCTGCTCAACATGAAAATCCTCTACTCTTTAGCAATTGCTTACGGTAAGTCTCTCAAGGTGGATAGTCCTACTCTTTCTATCACCAGACCCTCGGTGGCTTGTGTGTTAGTTGAGAGAGATATCACTCAACCAACTCTGGATGAGATATGGATTGACACTATTCACACCGGGTATTGGCAAAAGGTTAAAATAGAACCACATCCTTTTTATTGCTCTCATTATAGTATGTTTGGTCACAGTTCTACTATTTGTTATCGCTTGCATCCTCATCTAAGGTCGAATATCGCGAAAAATCAGTCACCTACCATCATTACTGAGAAGGTTCAATCCGATCCTCTTTCCAACATCGCAATTCCACATGAAGAACACCTTACTACAAGTACAGATCCAAATATATTGATACCACTTACTCTTATTGAAGAAGATCCACTTACATGTCAAGACACACGAGAGTGCTCTTTCGACCCGATAGAAGTTTCGACCCGATAGAGACCCGATAGAAGATCAGCTGGTACAACAAGTAGTTGTTTCTAATGTTCAACAACCTACACATATCCTGCACACTTCAGTCCATTCTGCTGATCATGTGAGCCAATCTTCTGATGAGGAATGATAGGTCTACACGAGGAGGAAGAAAATAAACGGAGGACGACTTGAGCTAGGGAATCTATTAGATGATACATTGGTTACTACTGGCAATGTCACTCATCTGACCAATTAATTAGTTGACTCCTTCCCTAGAACTAGAGGCAGAGAAAAGGCAAAATCGGGTCACTTTCCAGCTACCTGATACTCTTATTTTGAAACCTTTTGATTTTTTATTTAAATCTCTTATATTTTTTGTTGTATTTTCTCTTTTTTTTTTAACCATTTGATTTGGTGGTTTTTGTGTGGGTTGGGTGTCATGTTTGGGACCTTCCACAAAATCTATCTGTACCATATTTTTTATTTAATATATTAGTCATTGGGCTTTCAATATATATATCTATATAAATGTTTATTCTTCTCTGACGCTGAAATTACGCTGAAATTTCAACTCGTGCTTTCAACTCGTGCAAGAAAATACAAATTTTTATTGGTTGGAAAGTTTCAATTAGGTCGTCCTAAGATGGAGATTATCGGGAAGGTTTTTGAAGATTTCAAACTAGTTGGGGCTTGACATGTTGTTCTTTTCGACGGAAGACATGTTATGATACAGTTGAGCATAGAAGATAAATAACACGAGCATAGAAAATAAATAACATAGAGATTTTTTTTAAAGAAATTCATCACAATCGAGAGCAATCGATAAATAACATAGAGATTTTTTTAAAGAAATTCATCACAATCGAGAGCAATCATATGAAATTGCTCAAATGGACCCCTGATTTTGATCTCAGTCAAAAACCCACAATTACGCATATCTAGTTCTCATTAACTAAACTCAAGCTTCAATTCTTTGACCTACCTACCTTATATGCAATTAAAACTATCCTTGGAAAATATTTGCAGGTAGACACACCTACAGTTCATTTCTCTAGACCCACTATTGCAAAGATTTTGATTGAAAGGGATATTACACTACCAGATGTTAAAAAAGTCTGGCTTGGTTCTGCTCACAATAGTTATTGGCAAAAAATCATTATTGAAAAAAAACCTTACTGTTGCAAACACTGAAAGATGTTTGGACACTTGCAAGAGAAATATTTCATATTGCACCCACAATTGAGAAGAACCAATAGTTAAACACAAGAACATGATGTCAGTGCACCTCACGTGCCTGAACATGCTCCCAACAAAACTAATGAGAGAACCTGAGGGGGGAATCACCACAAGACAAGAAATGGTGTTTGCCCCTAAGAACTCTTCTCCTGACCAAATGTTCGGACCGAAAGTCAGGATAGTCCCGCAGCTCCTATTCAAAAAGCATCGAATGAAGAGGTGACAATTCACACTTCACAGACACCGGAACCTATCGCTGTGACAACGACTGTCTTTCCTTCTACAGCGGTTCTAATATCTAATCAGACTAAGGATCACATGAGTCAGTCTTCAGATGAAAAATCACAAGTTTACACTTCCCGACGGAAGAAGAAGGTTGGGGGCACACTCCAACTTGGAAACTTAATGAATGATACTTTAGTTACTCCTGACTAGGGCTGTCAATTTGGCTCGTTGTTCGTGAACAGCTCGTGTTCGGCTCGTTAAGCAGCTCGTGTTCGGCTCGTTCGTTAAGCCTAACGAGCCGAACACGAGCTGTTCACGAACAACAACTCGGGTTCGGCTTATTAAACAGCTCGTGTTCGTTAAGCCTATAGAGCCGAACACGAACAAATTTTTAAGCTCGAAATGTAAACGA